>NC_133326.1:245952642-246245142 GCF_042186555.1 Aquarana catesbeiana | reverse complement strand
AGTTTTTTCGCCAGTGTCTAAGGTCACAAGTAAAGATGTGCTGTGCTGAGCTCCACTGGAGCAATCTTTGCTGGGGCTAGCTATGCAGCCAGATCAATTCAAAGTGTCATTTCAGGCCAAATTGAATGGTACCCGGGTCTAGTGGTTGAGCCCGTAACGCTTCACTTTTTAGAGAGTTGGACCCTGGGATCCAGTGCTTTGGTGTTTTCAGCCATAAAGTTTTTACTGGTGGGGTGCTTTACGGGTCCAGGAGTGTGGGTTCCCCGAGGGTCCATGGTTCCTGAAGGTTTTGTAATGGAGCCTACCATGAGGGGTGAAGATTGGGTCTGTTGGTTTTACCACAGAAAGATCTGCGGCAGGAAAGGTAAGTGGAGGTTTAAGAAATTTTTAAAACTTTCTTATGAAAGGTCTCCTTTAAAAAAAATAAATAAAATGTTGTCATGCCTAAGAGTCACCACTGGGGGCTGTATAGAGCACATGTAAGATATAAATTAAGAGAAGGGAAGACGCCCTTAGGGCCCGTTCACAAGTGCATCAATACCCTGCGTTTATGCTGCATTTATTCAGCATTTCTGAGGCCTCATAACCGCCCTTCAATGATTGCCATGAATATTACAATAGCACTACACAATGCTGTTCACATAGAAGCAGTAGCCTTGTGTTGTGTTAAAAATTAAGCAGCATGTCACTTTCATGGAGGCATCGATGCTGGTCAGCCACCTCCATTGATTTCAGTGGTAATGCTCTGTAACTGCACCTTTAACAGCACCTACATTTATGACATGTAGTGAAGCATTTATAATGTGTTAACTGGGAACTGGGGGAGAGACAGTGCAAGTCCCTGTATCCTAGAATGCACTGGAAAATAATAGCGAACTAGGCCGGAGCAGCTTCAGCCACTTCCTAATTGTAAGCAGCAGCTGCATGGTAACACCATTTGCTTCTGTGTGCAGGCAAAAGCATCAACCAGTCAGCAATACTGGTTATTGACAGTGATAAAGCTTTCTGTTTCAGCAAAGCGGAGCTGGACAAAGTGTCAAAGAGATCAAAGTATATGAATCCATCTTGCAGAGAATTCACAAAAATGTCTGCTATTATAGCACAACCTACCCATAACTCAAAGCAGATCCTTTCCTCTACATCACTTCCCACTAGGAAAACAACACTCTCATGGGCATTTATCAAGCATTTTTGAAGCTTATTCAATGCTCCAAAACGTATACAGTATTGTATATGCCCTAGCAAGGAAAAAAAAAAAAAAAAAGGGGGGTACTCCTAACTGCTCAAGTGGGGATAATTAGAAGATTCAAAAAGAATATAAGCCAGTCTCTAAACCAGAAACTGTATACTTAAATGTACCTACAATCCTGGAGAAGGATTTTAATGCTCTGGACCTGTAATGCAATCTTTGGGACAGAAGATGGATGCTTCCATAAGAAGCTTCAGAGACTTGTAATTGGCTTCATGACCCTACCATAAATGTTATCCTCACACTTCAAAGGTTTTGTGGAATAGTTTTAACAGTCTTATTTGTTATAGTTCATAGTTTTTATTTAAGCATGCTTAAATTGTGACTAAACCCACAATAGTAAAATCAGTCTGTATATGCAGTAAAGCATGCTGGTTATTCTCACTGTGGAACCTAAGGGGGTTTATCCTCCACATTGTGTAAAAAGGCTGTTAGATCCTGTCTTCTCTGATCCTCCTTCCACTGTTCCCTAACCATCTCCTGATAGTACAGAGCCTTTGGAGTCACTTTGCACTTGCTCAGTTTGGTGTGTATTGCTAGAGTTTTTTTTTTTTCTTGGGAGGGTGCATATGATCGGCACAGGACCAATCAGCACTGTCCAGACAGGGGGTCAGGGGTCCTACAACCTTATAGGACAGTCAGAGTAAAATGAAAACTCCTCCTACAAGCTTTAACCAGACACTGTTAGAGGTCACAAGACAGCTATATACTGCTGATGAGAAAAGGTATTTAGCAGTTTATATTTACTAAAATAATTGCATTTCCATGTTCTGTGTACTGTAATGTGGGAGCCAAGATATAGTGAGGGGCCTTTGTTCAGTAACACTTTAATGTACTCTGTGACCAACACTATGTAATTAGGTCTGGAGTAGCTCTAAGCATCAGAAACGAGACATGTATGGTCAGTCATTGGATGGGAATGTCAGGTTTAAATATGGAACTCTTGCATTGCAGCCTCAGACCTGAACACTTTAAACTGTAAAGATCTTCAGCGTGACAGCTGTGCACACCAACCTCAGTAAAACTTTTAAACGGCATTATGGAACAAAGCAACCTGCAAATGTCACACAGCTGGGACAAAGCCTACATTGCTCACAGCTACAAAATACAGCTGCAGGCACAGGAAATGAACCACTCACAAAGTATCACTTTTTATTAGTCCAAAGACCTTTTATGCTTATCAGGCCATCTTTAGCCACTCAAGAAGGTTGCTGTAGGCAACTTGTCTGGAGCAGGTGAAAGCACCTGATAATTAACATTTCAACACTCGATTACATTTCTGTGGCACCAACACTAGATGTAGGGCACTTGTTACCTTCATTAACAACAAAAGACCAAGTGACACGTCTGTGCATAAAGGAAATTGTCTCCAGTACACTCAATTTAATCTTCATGACACCAAGCAGCAATGGAAGGTTCCAAATTACATGAAGGCATATCTGGGGGGGGGGGGGGGGGGGGGGCGGGGATTTAGGGGGCAGCGAGGACTCAGGCTATGACGGCATGGTTGTTCTGCCCCATTTCTCTGCAATTAAAGTGCCTATATTTGCAAAGGAATATGAGTCATGTTATTTTCATGGTTGCGTGAGTCAGGTTACACTAATTTTTCATTTCAGGATAATCTGCTCTTTACTAGCAAATAACAGATTGCTGCCATCGCCCACAAGCATCTTTCATATTTTAAACAGAAACTTTTTTTCTTCTCTAAAAGGAGCCCTCAAATATCAACATCAATGCCAAAGGAATGTTTAATAATTATTAACAGATGGCAGTGAGACAAATACACGGAACATAAATGGTTTAGCTGGTGCTGGCCTTCCTCTTCTCATATAGAAATTCAAGGAAGAAAAAATATATATATAACGGTGTACCTTGTAATCTAATCAGTAGTAACCCTTGCAAAGACTTTATACAAAAGAAAGGTGGAGAAATATTAGAATAATCTGCTTAGTATAAATCTCATCAATGCTATGTTTGCTTTCTACTTTGTAGTGCTACATGGTGACTGCTGTACCATTTCCCTTCAGGCCTACTGGGCCGCTCAGTTATAGAATGATGCAATTAAACACAATACGGTCTCTAGGTTACGGATCCTGTCACAGATTTTTCTATCAGCTGCAGTCCAGCAAGAGTGCAAGTTGTACTGCCTAACTTAAACTGGCCATACATGGATTGAACTTCGTCCAGTTCAGCAAGGACCAGTTGAATTTAGATCCACGTATGGGCACCCTGATTGTACGCAAGTCGATCTATAGATTGACTTGTGTACAACCAGCCTGTCAGGTTTTTCCCCAAATGATTAGTGCCACCAGCTATAGCCGGCAACACTAATCCGTGTGTTTTCCGGCAGGGAAGCTTTGCGGGAGGAATTCACCCATCAACGCTGACTATATGGAGCATGGAGCTTGAAATCATCTGCAGAAATCTTCCAACATTCTACATGAACAAAGGAAGTACTCTGTTCACTGGGCATGATCAATGTTTTGGTGGTAGTGGGTGCTCAATGATCATCTGCCTAAAATCTGTCCATTTACATCCAGCATTAGGCTGATTCACACTGCCACGACCTGAAAGTCACGTAACTTTGTCAGGCGACTTTGAAGCAACTTCAGGGAATGCCTGTGTAATGTTCCTGTAATGTCGGATCCAAATCACATTAAGATGAGGATGCGACTTTCATTCAATTCTATGGGCTGAAATCGGACAGAAGTCAGATGAAAGTAGTGCAGGAACCTTTTCCAAAGTTGGACTGTCACAAGTCGGACCAGTTAAGGTGGCTCTCATAGGGAAAAATTGATTTTTACATATCATACGACATGTGCTCTCAAAATCGCTCCAGTGTGAACAGGGCACAATATTTAAGAGTCGCTAACCCACAAAAAACATGCAGGAAAGGAATTTGTGCCATCTTCACAAGCTGCATTGCTTGTTCAAGGTCGGCGCCTTACTAGCTGAAGTGGGGATCACGGTGAAGCCGCGGTCACCAATGTCAGCTCTCGTTTCTATTCTCCCAGGTTCCTGTAGTATTTTACAATTTAAGTGCTAAACTGCATGTTTGCCTCCAAATGGAAAAGTTAGTGTGCGTGTCCAGCTTTTCAGCATTGACAATTGTTCAAATGTTAGCACAGCAGGAGGTATCCCCTGTGCATGCATTTCTAGCTTCCAACTGAGCAGTGACAACATCCAGCCTCAAGGAGTAGCTTTCCATTCCATTGTTAGCCCTCATAGTGCTCCAGGGCACAGACTGCTAATGATTACTTAGCTAAAAGACAGACACTCTGGCAGCCACATTTGAGGCGGCTGATAAATCTTACAAAAGTTTTTCCTGTCAATAACAGACCTGAAAATTGTTTTAAGAGTTAAGATGTAAATATTCTAACGCTGTTTAAGTAAATTTAAGACAAGATGGTATTGTTAAATCATTTAACAATGTCACACTAAGGTTTCCAGATATTTCTTTTTCTTCCAGTTTGCCAAAGTAATTACACTTTTAAAAACCCTGATGAGTTACATTCAGTTCTTTTACAATAAGACCCTACTTAGCCCTCGTTCACATTGAACGCGGCTTGGAAATCGTGCAACGTCATCTGAAATTGTGCAATTTCAAAGCCGGAATCTCAGTGCAACTTCGGGTGCGACTTGAAAGACATCTGTGCTGCTTCACGCACAGATGTCTATTGAAGTTGCACCCAAAATTGGCAAAAGTAGTGCAGGAACTACTTTTGCAAAGTCGGTGACATTGGCTGAGAGCGCTGATCAGGAGGCGGTCAGCTGATGGTTTTCCAGCATGCACGTCCGACAGAAGCCAGCCAAATGACCCAATTTTGACCGGTACACACTTCCGGGCAGATTACCGCAGGGATCCGAGAGGAAGTTTGGTCTCTTTTCCTTCCCCCACAGCCTTCTTGGGCACATCACAGGTCCCAATAGACTGCAGGACCAATCACAAAGCACATTGTGGCTTGCGTATGTGCAGTTGGAAGCCGGCTTAGTGAAGATGTTGCCGCATGGACCTGAAACCAATTGAAGAATCGGCTTGGGTGGGGGCAGCGCTGGATCCAGGGGCAAGCAAGTGTCCTTATATTAAAACTCTGCAGCTACAGTATTTGTAGCTGCTGACTTAACTTTTTTTTTTTTTTTTGGGGGGGGTCTGGGGAAGACTGGAGCTTTTTTAAGCTAGCCATACTAGTTAGGTTTCTTTCCTTTTTAGTTGCTATAATATGAGATATTAATAGATTCCTCAATTCACACCATTCAGCCCTGATGGACAAATATCTGCTATGCTCCCATGGCTGTCAGAATACCCAAACAGTGACTGCATCAGTTTGGCTGCAGTCATTGCTCGGGCAACAATTTTCTGCCCAGCTCCTTTGATTTTCAGAACAAAGTTTGTTAACCCAGATGATGCCAACATCGCAAGACAGTTTGAATTTCAACCAATTCAGCGAGAATCTTGTGAAAATTTGAGCCATATATGACCAACATTACAGAACTTCTCTAAACATAACTGGAAGAGCTATAACACCAGTAAAACATGGAATCGCAACTCTTTGAGAAAAAGAAAAAGCCTAATATACGTCTAACAAAATTATGTGAAAATGTATGCAAAGGTATTCTGACAGCTGAACATGGATGAAGATAGAGGGGGAAAAAAGTAAAGTCAAGAAATATAAAAGCATAAAAATAGAATTGTAAAAGTGGTAAAATATACTGAGATAATTGTGTAATCTGCATTGCTTACCACCTCCTGAAAACATTGTTTGGCTGTCTGGCTTTGGGACTTTACAAATAAAGAATCCAGAATCCAAAACAAGCATGCAGCCAGTGAAGTCAGAACACCTGAGCTGCATATTTAAACCATCTGGCATGAAAGTGAAGTAATGGGCAATTTCTGAAAGAGAGGTCAGCAATGGCAGTTGGCATAACTTTTTGTAACAATCTCTTTAATAATGCGTCAGTAACATGAATATAACAGACCCCAGCTCCTGTGTTGTGCGTTCACCCTCTCCCTGTGCTTACCATTCACAAAGCACGATCACAGGCTATGCTTTGAAAATGTTAATGCACAGAGGCACTGAACCTGGGGTCTGTCACATGCCTTTCTAAAGCAGCGGGGAGCCGGAAACATGGCTTCCACTGTACATTGTGTACTTAGTGGTCTGTAAGCTGCATTGAGCTACTTAGACAAACAGCGATTGAACAGCAGTTGTAGAAAAGAATACAGGCTTGAAAAAGTGAAAAAAAATTAAGAAGGAGTAGAGGGACTAAGGCAGGCCATAGGCGGTGCAAATTTCTTCCCTGCAATCACAGATCATGCCAACAGGGGAATCTTTCCTTCCAAGCAATTGTCTGCTCCCGGCAGGGGGGGGTTAGTGGAGGCGGGCAGGGGAAGCCGTCCCCGCCAGGAGAAGACAGTGATTATTGCTGGCAGCTATAGGAGCTGCTAGCGATAATCGCAAGTGAATCTGGCAGGCTGGTTGTACCCAAGTAGATAGATCGATCAACTTGGTACATTCAGACTACCCACACATGGTTTGAATCCCAGCCAGTTCCTGCTGAACCGGCCGAGAATCAAACCGTTTATGGCCGGCCTAAGCATTACCAGGTAAACACATGCAGGAAGAGCTAGGCATAGCAAGAGTTCTGAAGTCTGATGAGCCAACTTGCTGGAGAAGATCAGTATAATCCTTTCAGTAAAAGGGCATACTTTGATTTGGGACACATTGCAGAGATTATAATAAGTTTTGATTCAAATACAAAGATGAAATCATCCTAAAACTTGAGTGTTCAAATGCAGGACATACATCTTGTTCATGAATTATATATTTTTTGGTTTATTGGTCTATGCCACCCATCTAGCACAGTCATTGTGTGCAAAATAAAACTACCAGTAGGAGTAGCATAAAGGCCCTTTCACATTGGTGGACCAATTGGGTCCATCTGTCAGTTTTTCAGGCACATCCGATCAGACCCTCCAGTCTCCTCTATGCAGCGGCTGGTGTCAAAACATGTCCACTAACACCCGCCTACATCCGATCCGCTAAAAACAGATGGATGGGGATACGTACCCCATCCGTCCCGCAGATTGATTTGGATGGCAGTTGGGTGTAAACAGACAGGAGCTCCCTTTACATCTGACCACCAATAGAGGAGAATGGGCTGGGTATGCTCTGCATAAGCGGAGTGGACACAAACCAGCGAACCGATTCCCTGTTGAGCAGGAGGTGTCCAATGGAGTGCAAGTGTAATCTAATTATATTTTTACATACTTTCAATCAACATTTGTCCAGTCATCGAATGTACAAAGAATTTTTATTGTATTTTATTGTATGAACATTAGTTAAAAAAGCTACTGATGTAGAGCCAGCTTTAAAAACCTGTCCGTCTATTTAAATACAGTTGTCTGCCTTTCTGAATCTACCTTTGCTTTAAAGACTGCAAAAGGTAGATTCAGAAAGGCAGACAATTGTATAAATAGACAGTTTTTTTAAGCTGGCTATACACCAGTAGCTTTTTTAACTAATGTTCATACAATAAAATTTCTTTGTACATTCGATGACTGGACAAATGTTGATTGAAAGTATGTAAAAATATAATCAGAATACACTGATCAGCACTGCTGGCTATAGCCTGCAGTGCCGAGCTGGGAAAATCTGACAGGGCGGTTGTACAGAAGTTGAGCAGTAGACTGACTTCTGTACAACCTCCCTGCTCATACATGGATTAAAATTCACCTGGTCCCTGCTGAACCGGCTGAATTTTGATCCGTGTATGGCTGATTTAAGGCTGAGCTCAAATAATGGTACGTCCCGCTCTATATAAATATTATTTTGCAATTAAACCAACGCCTTTATGAGAAATGTAAATCTACTTTATCAAGTGATGAAACGTGTTGTTTTTAAGGTTTACGGCTTAAGACGCTCCAATCTTTATTATGTCAGCTGAAAATCTATCCCGTCTGTAATGTTGTGAAATAACTGATGGTAGCCACAGACATTTATCAGTACCTGCTTTCCCTGATAATTTATCTAATGACTCAATCTGGTGTTTGAGCACTCAGTTCAGCTAGAGTTGAGGACAGATTGAAATGGCTCAATTCCCACATCCCTGTTTCATTAGGAGAGATGATTTCCTTTATATTTTCTCTGCCCATTCCAGAGTGGTGAATTCCAACTTGTCTCTTATATGCTACATATCAGTGGTTATTACTCAAAACAGAAACAGACCCACCACATCTATGCAGAAAAATACAACATATTGGAAGTAGTATCACATCTACAATCACACAAAATGGGAAGCCACCATAGTGAACACAATTGTACATTTTTCTTTAGATTAGATGACTAATTACTGGTACCTGAAAAGAATACTTAGCAGTTCATTAGCCATCAACTGCTCAACAAATATTAGTCTAATCAACTTGAAAACGCAAACCTGGAACTAGTTTTCCCTAATGAATTACAGCATGGTAGTGAGAGGTTTCAGTTACATTAGTAGGTAAAATTACATTTTCATTGCGCATAAAACACAAGATGGAAATTGCCCGATCCAGCTGATTAAAAAATTATGCTGGAATATATTAGATTGTAAGCTCTCAGGAGAATGGCCCTCCTAACCCTCTTGTATTGTAACTGTACTGTCTCCTTTTAGAATGTAAAGCTCGGGAACAAACTGTTGGTGCTATAAAAATCTGGTATAATATTAATATATAATAATATTAAATAACTATAATTATAGGTATGGATTGGATATTCCAGGCTCATCACTAGGGATTTCCTGTAAGATGAGTTCCAGGATGTCCTTTTTTAGCCTTCACGAGGCTCACCTGTTTTACCACCAATTTTTCAATAACTGATATTATATGGACATCCTTCCTAAAAGGTATTATTTGTCTGAAGACAAATGTTTGTGACAAGGTGATAGTTTAAACAGATTAAATTTGTATTTTTGTTTTTTTCATGGATGGCCTTCTGCTCTACCCCTTTCTATTGACCTGTACATAAAAACGCATGCTCAGGAAATCTTTTACATGAAACATCTTCAGTGGTCACATTTTTTTCTGCCCACTAGACCACCCTCTGATGAAGAAACTGAAACCCATTAAAATCTCACTGGGGGATATTTACCAACAAAGCAACAAAGGTGAAAAGCCAGACGCTAGCTTTACATTTATAACTTGCACTTTGTCGATCAAAGCTAAAATGTTGACTGATTGCTTTGGCGAATGACACATGTAAATTGCCTACCAATAATTCCCACTACTGCAAGACTAGTATCAGTTAAACAGATAGCATTTGCAATGCAGAAATACTGCAGAACGTTCAAGGTCCCTATAATAACTCCCATATAAACAATGGAAACACATGGGCTTATTTCAGCAGACTACACACAAGGCCATCTCATTAAATGAAATCAATACAAATCATAATTTCTTTTTTTTTTCTTTTTTTACAGATTACAGTAAAGGGAAATGTCCTGACTGCTATGTGTTACACAGTCCCAATCCCTGCAATCTGAATTGTCGAAATGAAAATGACTATAAATGTTGAGTTCCCATCTTTTATTACATTTTGCTACTTCAAATCTGTAACTTTAGCTTAATCAAGTAGCATGAATTATGGAGCGAGGAACCTAAATCACAGACACAGCCATGCAACTGAATTGATTCTATGTTACTTATTTTTATAAACAAATGATGAGAAGTAGAGGTAACAACACATTTCCAAAACCAAGTTGTTTCAGTCAAATGATAGGTCTTTGGCCATCAGCAAGTGCACTGCATTTCACTAAAACCAGTTAAAAATCATAACCTTTAATAACCCAGGACTACATAGATAAAAAAAAAAAAGAGACTTTAAATGGGCGTTAAAGTGACTGTCAACTTCTGACATGAAATATGAACAAAGCATATCCATCTAAGTGTACTTGTCTCAAACCAGATCACTGGAGTTTCATTTGTCTTATGCCTTGTTCCTCCGCCATCTGCGTGAGTCATATGTCCCTTCCTTGCAATCAGCTCTCCTCACTGAGCTCAGTGGAAGTTCAGCTCCCTTCTTTCTAAAAGCTCAGAGGAGCTACAGTATCTCACAAAAGTGAGTACACCCCTCTCATTTTTGTAAATATTTTATTATATCTTTTTATGTGACAACACTGAAGAAATTACACTTTGCTACAATGTAAAAGTATTGAGTGTACAGCTTGTATAAACAAACAGTGTAAATTTGTTGTCTCCTCAAAATAACAACACACAGCCATTAATGTCTAAACTGCTGGCAACAAAAGTGAGTACAGACCTAAGTGAAAATGTCCAAATTGGCCCCAATTAGCCATTTTCCCTGCTCGGTGTCATGTGACTCGTTAGTGTTAAATTTGGTGTTATCGCTCTCACCCTCTCATACTGGTCACTGGAAGTTCAACATGGTATCTCATGGCAAAGAACTCGGAGGATCTGAAAAAAAAGAATGGTTGCTCCAGATAAAGATGGTCTAGGCTATAAGAAGATTGCCAAGACTCTGAAATTGAGCTGCAGCATGGTGGCCAAGACCATACAGCGGTTTAACAGGACAGGTTCCACTCAGAACAGGCCTTGCCATGGTCGACCAAAGACGTTGAGTGCACGTGCTCAGCGTCATATCCAGAGGTTGTCTTTGGAAAATAGGCATATGAGTGCTGCCAGCATTGGTGCAGAGGTTGAAGGGGGGTGGGGGGGGGGGTGTCAGCCTGTCAGTGCTCAGACCATACACCCCACACTTCATCAAATTGCTCTGTATGGCTGTCATCCCAGAAGGAAGCCTCTTCTAAAGATGATGCACAAGAAAGCCAGCAAACAGTTTGCTGAAGACAAGCAAACTAAAGACATGGATTACTGGAACCATGTCCGTTGGTCTGATGAGACCAAGATAAACGTAATTGGTTCAGATGGTGTCAAGCGTGTGTGGCAGCAACCAGGTGAGGAGTACAAAGACAAGTGTCTCTTGCCTACAGACAAGCAGAGTGGTGGGAGTGTCATGGTCTGGGGCTGCGTGAGTGCTGCCGGCACTGGGGAGCTACAGTTCTTTGAGGGAACCATGAATGCCAACATGTTCTGTAACATACTGAAGCAGAGCATGATCCTCTCCCTTCAGAGACTGGGCCGCGGGGCAGTATAACATGACAACGACCCCAAACACACCTCCATGATGACCACTGCCTTGCTAAAGAAGCTGAGGGTAAAGGTGATGGACTGGCCAAGCAGGTCTCCAGACCTAAACCCTATTGAGCGTCTGTGGGGCATCCTCAAATGGAAGGTGGAGGAGCGCAAGGTCTCCAACATCCTCCATCATGTCACCATGGAGGAGCAGAAGAGGACTCTAGTGGCAACCTGTGATGCTCTGGTGAACTCCATGTCCAAGAGGGTTAAGGCAGTGCTGGAAAATAATGGTGACCACACAAAATATTGAAACTTTGGGCCCAACTTGGACATTTACACTTAGGGGTGTACTCACTTTTGTTGCCAGCGGTTTAGACAATAATGGCTGCAAGTTATTTTGAGGGGACAGCAAATTTAGAATGTTATACAAGCTGTACACTCACTACTTTACATTCTAGCAAAGTGTCATTTCTTCAGTGTTGTCACATGAAGATATAAAATATTTACAAAAATGTGAGGGGTGTACTCACTTTTGTAAGATAATGTATATACGTTCTGGAGTTTGAATGGCTATAGTGAAGAAAACTGCAAATAAAGAGCTACGACTCATATCGGGGGATTATAGTTCCATCTCTGTATCACCTGATAGTCACTTTACTGTAGGGGGTTTACAACCACAAAAAAAATAAAAATTATGATTTTGATGTACACCAGCATTATGTCAACATTTTACTAGGGGGACAATTAACACACCACAGCGGCTATACAGGTCTACATGTATTGCATTTACCCTAAAAATGTACAGAAGTTGGACAATTACAACTTGGGAGCCTCTGGCTGCTTTTACGGCAAACAGTAGGATCTCCCTGCAAAACCTTAAAAAGGTTTAGTATGTTACTAGCAAAATTATCTAACTGTAGACTGTAGGAAATAGTACAACATAGTTCCAGTGTTTATGTGGAATGACTGGTGTGATTAGTGCATCTCCTACTCCCAAATCAAGGTTGTGATATATTACTTCATCTGTCATTAAAAGGATAGGTTTGCCAAGACCGTCTTGACTTTACCCAAACAAAGAGGTGAATCGGCTTTGCCAAATAGCTCTATATCTCCATGCCTAGTTTCTATTAATCTCTTCCCTTTTGCAGGCGATGCTGTGGGTATTTTACAGGCGTAGGACAAGAAGCTTCTTTCAAGGAGACTTAGCCCTCTAATCTCACTCTTTGGTAACCTGACATTTCACAAGATATGTCTCAATCTCATCTGCCAATAAGGATCAGCCTTGACTCAACCAAATCCTCCAGCATGGCAACTTTTTCATACCTCCTACACTCAACAATAAACAAATTGTGTGGTGGAGATACTCTCAATTGGCCCACTACCTGGACACTCTTTCACTTAGTACTGGACTTTCTAGATCTAATGGATTGAAGAAAAAAAAAAAAAAAAAAAAAAAAAAGATTCACCAGATATACAAACCAAAACATGCGGTATGGACCCTGTATCAACTATTACTTCAAGAGGTCTACCAGAGTCCTGAAGTTTCTCTCCAAATGGGAAACAGAGCTGAACCTTACCCCAAAGACCTGAGCAGGAAGAAAATATTGATATAGGAATGTAACTATTCATGCTTATCATACTGGCATCACTTCCCTATGATTCCACATAAATCCTTCTATGAATGCGTGCTAGAGATGCTTAACATTAGTTAGTTCAATAACCTTATGTATACCCAATGCCAGGATATGCACCATCATCCCTAAAGTCAACAGTAACGAAAAAAAATAGCCTACAAATGTGGGACTTTAAAGGTTCCTTGTAATGCAAAACATGTACAATACTGTTATAATACAACCATTTATTGTAAAATCATTAAAACTGAATGAATTTAGCCCGACAGCACTTAAAAGTAGAAAAAAAACTTCTTTATTGAAAACAAGGAGTAAAATGTTCCATAGCACAATCCACGCTAATTTCAACCCATGCCAACGCATTTCGGTCAAGAAAAATACCTCATTCATAGTCTGGTTACAGCAACACTAAAAAAAATATATAGCAAACCAACTGCTCAACACACCTCCATTAATCCAATTGGATCCACCTGCAAACACAGGGAAGTGGGTGGGTCGCTGGCTGCTATAATAGCAATATAAACTAACTTAACAGCAATAATTATTCACAAAGTGAAAAAAATATAAAAATTAAAACCATCAAAACTAAAGGAAGCATATTATTCACCTACAGTGTATAGAAATGTAGGAGAATAAAGATAGACTAAATTATTAACTCAAATGCAAATCCAGGCCCCAACTGAGGTTTAACCCCAGGGGTGGCCTGGTCTGCAAACAGTGTATCCACCATGTTTCCCTTTGTAATAGTCTGCAAAGTCGGTCTCCTCCTCTTTGCAATCCATACTCACTCTCTCTCAATACCACAAAATTGCAAAAAAAAAAAAAAAAAAACGTTTTGCAGAAGGTCGTAGAAAAAAAAAAAACAAAAAAAACAAAAAAAAAAGATCCTGTGTCTAAATTGCTCTGTAAGTTGACATCCAGAAAGTCTATACAGGTAGCATTAAAATTATGGGTAAACTGGAGATCATAGTTATTTAAATATCCCACAAAATCCTGTAATTTTGTAAAGTCACCTTCCTATATGACAAGCAGGTCATCTATGTAGCCACCGAACCAATACAGGCGTATGTAATGGGTTATGGTATGCAAATAGAAAATGTTCCTCCTACCATCCCAACAGATTTGCCATAGATAGCTAAAATGTTGATCCTATCGATGCTCTGCATAGAATAAGAGCCATCAAAGATAAAAAAAATTAAAGATATTCAATAAATTGGAGCAAAAACTCCTGCAACTCAACAGAGTACGAGGTGTATTGTTTTAGATGATGTTTAACTGCTTATAAAGCCATATATGGTGAGGGATGCATGAATACAGTGCTCACTTATACAGTATGATCTTTATATTCGAGTAATGATATCAGTGTCTAAATGTTTATTTTTTTAAATTTTGGATGCAGAGAGGAAGAAAATCTGTTGGATTTCAAATGCTGTGCTTGTTCACGCCAGCGAAAATTATGAAACTTTATGTCCTTATCCCAATGCACAGTGTTCCAGTGCCTCTATCTATGAAGAAGTTTTTTTATAGGGCTCAAATCAAGAAAAAGCTGGAGTACACAAGTGACCCTATTATACGTTCCAACAGTCAGTGATAATGTAAAACAGACATTCCAGTTACCTCAATGAACTCTGAACTCTAACCAACACACACACACACTACCTGCTGGAGGGAGAATGAATGCTAAATGTTTAAAGGAAAGTCTTAATATTTAAGATCAACCGACTGCATTCAGTGGGGGAGCTCCATACAGTATTTGTAGCGGCTGACGTTTAAAATGTTTGTTTACAGAGTGAAGCTCCTCTGAACAAGCTCAAAGCTGAACTTCAATCTCTCAATCAACACTGACCATTTTTTAATCTTTAGCCCGGTACACACAGGCCAAAAAAAAAAAAATCGGCTGCCTCGGCAGGAATCGGCCAATTTTTGGTCCATTTGTACAGCTGTCTGTTCAACAGAAGCTGGTCTAATGACCAGTTTCTGTCGAATGGGCATGCTGGAAAAACAGCATTCCATCAACACTTGCAGCCAATTTGTTGCGAGCACTGATCAGTGTATTTTGGCAGAATGCTCAGCAGGAGACATCCCTGCATCAACATCCCTTGTGTTGATGGAAGTATTTGAGTTTTTTGTTTAACCTACTTGTTAAACATAAACAAAAAAAAAAAAAAAAAAAAAACCCAAACAAAAAAGTGTTTATCCAGCTTTATGCTGATAGCATTAATAAATGGATAGGAAAGTATATCATATTTACTTGTTTTAAACATTTTTTTTTTTTTACATTTCTTCAGTTATGCCGTCTTGGTTTCCAGGCCTAGACAAATGATGTCCTACATCCCAGGAGTCTTCAGGAGGGGAGGAAAGGAAGAGTGGTTTCCTCAGCTAAGCACACCCTCCTGCCTGCATGCCTAAGCTAAGAAGCTAAGGGCAGATGGATTCCAGGAAGTAAATGCTACACGAAACATCTGCCCTTACTCAAGATGACCACGGCCAGAAATGCTAGGGGTTTTTTTTCCAAAAGGATTTTTCAGCAAAATAAAGCATGGATGCATGGTAGGATGGACTTGCTTTGAAAATTAAAAAATGAATTGAACAGAGTTTTTTGGTTTGTGATGCTCAGATGCAGTGTAGTTCCCTATTGGTTGCCATGCACAGCTGCTCCAATCATTTCCCCCCACTAACTTTTTGGGGTATGAACTTGTTATCCAAGCAGATCATGACTGGTGGGATGGGGCAGCAGTGTAATGTACACAGCTCCCTGAAACTAGGAATGCTCACATGTGGTGCTGAGTCTCCATGATTGAACTAAAACACAAAAGGAGTAAAAGGGGTGGGCCAGGGACAGTCTGGCTGAGGAGAAAAGCACTAGGTGTTGCGGTTTGTCCTCAAGCCAGGAAACGAGGCAGGTTCTGATGTGTTGCAGCCAGGAAATGAGGCAGGTTCTGATGTGTTGCAGCCAGGAAATGAGGCAGGTTCTGATGTGTTGCAGCTTCCAAAATACATTGTGAGAATCTGTATGCAGTGAAAATCAGAGTAGGCAATTTCAGGAGAGGAACCTGAACAACTGTACAAGTATAAAGGAAAGGTTGGAGTTCAGCTTTAACTTTGGGAGAACCAAATATAAAGTTAAATGATATTTATTAACCAATATCTCCCTGTGCAGTACGTTCCTCCTGCCACTGGTTTGTTTTAAAATATTTGGCGCGTCTTTATTTTGTCAAATTCTCCAGCATCTAGTGAAAGATCTCTCTCTTCCAGAAGAATAAGAGTGTGTCTCACACTATCACATGGGTGATGATAATCTTTTTTTTTTCCAGTTAAGCATGTGTGTAACCAACAGAAGTATTGGTCATGCATTAAGAAATATCATATGAGGAAAGGTATTCTGGTAGAGGGAGGAGCCGGATGTGGGCGTCTAATCGGATCAGACGCTAGTCCTGGGATGCCTGGCACTTCTCCCCCAGCGATCCTGGCTCTGGCTGTAGGCTAGATGTGGAGCGTCCCCCCCCCCCCACGCCTCCCACGGGCTCCCCGACCCGGTACCTTCGGACTCCATCCCGCGGACACCCGTAATTATAGTAAGGCTTCTCCGGGCCTTGCTGGGAGTGAGTGAGGAGAGCGGCTATACAGGCTGCAGAGAGACACGCTGAAGCGAGCCCCTGATAGGCGCACGGCACTTCCTTGAGGCTGACGCTGAGATCCGCCTTCAACCAGAGTCTGCTACCAAGGGAGAGAGAGTGTACGAGCCTGCCATCCCGCTACCTATCTACCAGCAGCCTCAGGGAGGTGTCAGAGACATGACTGGCGGGGGAGCGGAGGACCGCAAAGCCGAAAACAAAACCCCAGATGAGTGAGGCTGGTGAGAGGCTGGTAAGATCGTTCAAATCTGGCCAAGGGGGGTAAGTGTTTCACTCTAAGTGCACACAGCAGGACCCCTCATACAGTGGCCCCGAAAGAAACCGAAAGACTGACAGGTAGTTCTGTCCTTCTTATTTCACTATAAACAGCTTAATAGAACTATAACTTTGGACTACCGTTTGATTACCGTTTGTGAAGACTTGACTGCCTATTGACTATCGCTCATGAGGTTTTACACTGTAATTCTTACACATGTTGATGGTCACTGATAGAGTTCACAGAGCTAAGATAACTCAAAACAGTTATATAGGCAGATGCACCCAGCGAGAGGTTATTGGACCATCCGACTTGGATCTATATTACATGTTAAGTGTGTCTCTAGCCTACATTGCTGCTAAAACGTACTAAGAGCCTGTGTACTCTCCCGCACTAAGTACTGGTACAAATAGTTATACCGTATAGGTGACAAACAAAAAAACAAAAAACAATATACACCTATAATACACGGGGACACGGAAACCTGATGTGCTAGCCGTACGTGGGTACAGGAACTGACTCCAAGAGGCCCTGTGGTCCAGAGCAGAATAACCCTGAAGCCCATTGTCCACAATACCACT
The DNA here is from genome assembly GCF_042186555.1 of Aquarana catesbeiana. Lineage (NCBI taxonomy): Eukaryota > Metazoa > Chordata > Amphibia > Anura > Ranidae > Aquarana > Aquarana catesbeiana. The sequence continues at coordinate 246,227,661 of NC_133326.1, read as the reverse complement.
TTGGTAAGGCCCTCGTGGAGTCTGCCACGGGGCCTCAAAACGAAGTGTGGGGTTAGATTGGACTGGGGGGGGGTCGCAGCGTGCAACTCTTGAAGAGACCTGAATGACCCATCGAGTAACTTGGGTGCAGTCTATATAGGCAAGATCGGGATCTAAAGAATCTAAACGGCATATTGTAGTGAGAACCTACAGGGACTTTCAAGACACTCCTCACAAAGTCTATTAAGAACATACAATCTATACAAACGATATCTGCATAACCCTTCTAGGGACCAATAAGCGTGAACCAGAGACCCCCTGGGAGGTTTGGTTCTACATCATCCCGACTCTACATGCTGTACCCTTAGCAAGCGCCCTTAGAGTAGGGCCTTACACAGAGGAGACTACAGGGGAGACCCCAGCCCTGTCGATATTGGAAGGAGAGCAAGTCGAAGGGACTAAAAGTGGGGGGGGCTGCAACCCTAGACAACCTTGTACAACACTGTGAAAGTAGGCTTCTGCCAGAAGCTCAGTAGAGAGGAGGAGGGGAAAAAAAAAACGAGGGGAAAGTCAGGGAAGGGGCCCACAGCTAACACAGCAAACACCACCAGAATAAGCGTGAGCCCGGGAGCCATTAGGAAATACATGGTCCAGGATAGTGGTAAAGAGAGCCCAGGAAAGGTCACCGGGCCCAAAAGTAAAAACCCTACCCAAAATTAGCACGAGAAGACAGCTGGCTGAAATGGATACCCACATTGCAAGTATCGAGATAACAGAAGCACCAATGGACCCCCAGCAAAACAAACAACTGCCAACAAAGAGCGAGATTGGCAGAAATGTTTGCAAGACTGGAAACATCGATTAAAGGAGAAATTGAAACAGTACGTGAAGATATGAGTCATATTTTAAAAAGAGTCGAAGAGGTAGAAACAACGATAGGTAGGCAGGGAACAGAGATAAAAAATCTCAAACAACAGATGGAAGAGATCCAGAGAGAACAGAGAAACTTACGGTACAGACTGGAAGACCAGGAGAACCGTAATGGGAGGAAAAACCTACGGATTAGAGGCCTGCCAGAGATACAGGGGGTAAAAGAGAACTTACAAGAAAAAAAATTGATCAAATCTTTGGGGGCCTCTTAAACCCACTGGATAAAATTAAACTGGATAGAGCTCACAGGATAAGAAAGCCGGCTGAGATTAGTAAGGATGCTTCACGGGACGTAATTGTAAGACTCCACAACTATCAGGATAAGGAGCAGATCAAGTCCAGCATGAAAAAGGATCAGCCAGTGAAGTACGGAGAGACAAACCTGCAGATTTTTCCAGATTTAGCAGCAGAGACGTTAGCCAGGAGAAGAGTACTCAAACCGCTATTGGCCCAACTTAAAATTTATGATGTGCAATATTCCTGGGGTTTCCCAGCTTGCCTGATCGGGCGTAAAGAGGGGCGCTCAGCGACACTGCGATTCCCTGAAGAGACGCAAAAATTTTGCCATCGCCTAGAAGTGCCATTAGTGGAAATCCCGGGATGGTGGGAAAGAATGGTAAATCAAGACAATACAGAGGAGACATCTACTTGGAAACCAGTCTTTAAATGAAAGGCTCATAAACAGAGAAATATGAGTTAGCAAGAGACTTACATAAATATAAGTTCTGGGAAATGTAACATAACGAGTATGGGGGTGGAGGGGTGGGTACGGGTTCTGGGCGGGGGGTGGGGGGGGGGGGGCTGGGCATGGTAACATCTTAACTCCAGGGGAGGTTATAGGATCCAAGGTTTGCACCTCTGAGCTCAACCTCTAGGGGGATAACCGAGGGGCCGGGTGGTGTTAGTGGGGCCACGGTTAACAGGGCCATGGGATGGTCTATTACCCCTAAGCGGGAGAGAGGAGGGGGGTGTCTGGGGTGAAGGTAGGGTAAGGGAGAGACGAAGGTGGGAGGGGGGTAAGGGGAGGGAGAAACCTGTATATACCTCAATGTTCCCCGCCTTTCAGATCCGTAAGGATACGTAAAGCCTCTATCATTGCACAAATGACATGATGACTGGGATAAAGTTAATTACATATAATGTAAGGGGTCTCAACTCTCCCATAAAATGTGCGAACATAATGGGAGAATTGAAATTCCTAAAACAGAGGTGGTCTTCTTACAGGAGACACACCTTTATCTGGGTAAAAGCCAGAGAATACTCTCAAGAGACTACCCGACGTGGCTGTATGGGGACTCCCCGACTAGGGGCGCAAAAGGAGTTGTGATCGGTTTTGGAAAGATGTCATGTTTACGTTGGAGGAGAGAATGACTGACCCAGAGGGACGTTTTCTGTTCCTAAAGGGTAAACTCAATGGGGTTGAATGCTCATTAGCAAATGTTTACGGTCCGAACAACAACCCAGGCAGGTACTTACTGGGAATTCTCTCAAAGTTTAAGAGGGGGAGGGCCATCATAGCAGGAGATTTTAATATATGCCTGGAGCCAGGTAAAGATAGTACGTCGCGTGCCCGGGGGACTGGAGGGACATGGATGAACAAACTTAAAAAAAAGTTGCGCCAATGTCAATTGGTAGATGCCTGGAGGATGCAACATCCGAATGTAAGAGACTATTCCTTCTACTCCCCCGTACACGCGACGTACTCTAGATTGGATTTCTTTCTGGTCAAGCACTGGCATATTGAGGAGGTGGAGAACACAAACATAGGGTAAATGACATTCTCCGACCATGCACCCATGAGCCTACAGTGGAAATTAGGAAAACGTAAACATTTCTGTAACGGCTGGAGACTAAACGAAGACCTTCTACAGGATAGAGACATTGACAAGCGCATCTAAGAAGAATTAGAATTCTATTTTAAAACTAATACCTCGGGTGAGACATCAGAAGCGGTAGTTTGGGAGGCCCATAAAGCATATATCAGAGGTATTATAATGATGGTGGGATCAGAAAAAAAAAAGAAGGCATGTAAGAGATAAACTAGCCCTGCAAGAGGAGATACATGATTTAGAACAAAAACATAAGCCAACGGGGGATGGGGAGATACTGGTGGATTTATATAGGAGTAGAGAGACCATGCGGGAGTTAATTGAACAAGAAAACCGAAGGGTATATAACCTCGTTAAAGAAAGATACATTGCAGGTAACAGACCTGGTAGACTCCTGGCAAAAGTTTTAAGCAAAAAGAAAAATAATAATTATATTGATAAAATAAAAACTAAAACAGGCGAAATAGCCTACAAAGACATAGATATTGCGAAGACTTTCCAGGAATTCTATGGGGGGCTATATGCCATAAACAAAAACGACACCATCAAAGAGGGAACAAAAACAAGAGAAAATCAAAAATTATTTAAAAGATAGCGGCTTGGCCAAAATATCAGAAAGGGAACAAACCTCCTTAGAGGCCCCTATCACTGAGGTGGAAGTAAGAAAGGCACTTAAAGGGATGCAAGCAGGTAAAAGCCCAGGCCCGGATGGGCTGACGGTGCTGTACTATAAAAAATATCATACTAAAATTGTGCTCCTATATGAACAACATCGGGGACAAAGGGGAAATGAGAAAAGAAGCTTTGGCAGCCAATATAGCTATCATTCTTAAAGAAGACAAAGATAGTACATTATGCTCCAGTTACAGGCCTATCTCCCTTTTAAACGTGGACACAAAACTATTCGCAAAAGTGATGGCGGAAAGACTGAAACCCATAATAAATAGGATCATACACCCAGACCAGGTCGGGTTTGTACCGGGCTGACAGGGACGTGACAATAGTATCAAAACCCTCCTAGTTGTGCAGCAAATCAAGAAGAATGGAGTCCCGGGTCTACTTCTGTCAATAGACGCCGAAAAAGCGTTTGACAGAGTAGACTGGGACTTCATGATGGGCACGTTGGAGGAGCTTGGCCTCGGGGATAGGATTCACAAATGGATACGGGCACTATATTCTAGACCTTCAGCGAGAGTGAGGATAAATGGAATCCTGTTGGAATCGTTTGACATGTACAATGGCACGAGACAGGGGTGCCCACTCTCCCCTATACTGTTCGTGTTATCCCTTGAACCCCTTCTTTCTAAGATTAGGCAGAGCCCAGACATCAGCGGGGTAACGATAGGTAAAGATGAATATAAACTAGCTGCGTTTGCGGACGATATCTTGCTTTATATAACACGCCTGAGGATTTCCCTCCCGAATATCATGGCCATCCTTTTAGAATATGGGAAGTTATCCAACTTTAAAGTCAATCCGACTAAATCAGAAACATTAGATATCAACACCAGTAAAACCAGAGATCACTCATACCAAAAGCACTTCCCTTTTTGTGGAGCAGAAAAGAAGAGACGATCTTTCAAGTAAACTACTTACCGCTTCTCAATGAGGTAAAGCAAGAACTAAACAGAATCTCATTTGGACAGTTATCCTGGGCGGGGAGAATAATTATCTATAAAATGGTCTTACTGCCAAAAATTACATATGAAATGCAAATGCTTCCAATAATGCTTCCGCAAACCTACCTCAGAAGAATACACTCAATGTTCTTAAGATTTATTTGTAGAGGAAAAGTACCTCGATTAAAAAGGGATGGGGAGCACCAGATATCCGTAAATATTATGAAGCTATAGCTCTTGCTAGAGTAATAGATTGGGTTAAAGATAAAGCAGAAAAACACTGGGTAAAAATAGAAAATAAAATTAGTAACAGTAAATTGAATAAAATAATATGGATACCACCTCACTTAAGAAAATATAGCACTGATATGCACGAGATCACCAGACATGCACTAAACATATGGGACACTCTACACAAAAGGGAACGCTGGGTGTTTAGCTCACCTCTCACCTCTAATCCCACTCAAGGACTCAGATTATTTTGCACCAGGGAAAGGGGAGTGGTTTGGTGGGTGGCTATTGGATGAGAACATACAACTAAAAGATGTAATGGGTAAGGACAAAATATGCTCATTCCAGGAGCTCAAAGATAGGAAAAATTAATTAGTCATTAATACATGGCGGTACAATCAACTGAGACATTTTATAGACTCTCTACCGCAACTAATTAGATCAGTGGATTACCTACTCCCATTAGAGAAAATGTGTATGGATAAAGATAGGAGGGGTGGTTTCTCTCAGATCTACAAAATGTTAATAGAGCTGGGGAGCATAGAAGCCCCGGCTTTCTTGGAGAAATGGGAGAAGGAACTAGGAAGAAAGCTTACAGACTCAGAAGTGTCACTGATTCTGAGGAGAGCCTCCGCTACCTCGGTAAATTCTAAAATATTAGAGCTAAACTTTAAATGTTTGGCTAGAATGTTTTTGACGCCGGACCGCATACATACATTTCAAAACGAAACCTCACAAAAAAAATCCCCCTGATGAAGGCACGTGATCCCGGTGCCGAACACGCGTAGGGGAGGGGCCTGGACGGAGCTGTCAGCAGAGAGAGAGAGGGAGAGATCGAGCCACACACCGCACCTCACGCCATACCGTACGATCGGCCTGTTTTAGCTTATGCTTGTTTAGGATGGTGCACTCACGCACCCGCAGCATGTGAGTACCCCTGCAAGGGGAGAGTTTTTTTCACAATAAAAGATCCTTTATTATCATGCAATGTTGCGCTATGGAGTTTCTTTTCTCTTGCATATAAAATCATGACTGGGAGCATTGGAGGTCTACACAGTTGATTCCATTAGAGCACAGGAGTGTCTCCAAAGCGTGTTTGACAGAGTTTAATTACTGTGTCACACGCTGGAAGGTGAGCGCATATGCTTGTGGGGGTCACTGGAAGACACTAAGGCATGTTTTATGGTGTTGCACTTTTGGAAGAACAAGACGGATGAACTTCACTGATTATGGACACTAATTTTGGGCACTTTATATATCTTTGGATATACACTGTTTGAACCATAAAGACTTTCATGAGGATTGTTGTTATTTCATTCCTGATTGGGCACTTATATTGTGTGTTTGATACAGCACTTTGCACTTTGGAGAAATGCACTAACAGTTATTTCTGATCTATTATTGGTCAGCTTAAGCACAATTGTTTATGTATTTGTTTATTTTGGCACTTAGCACTCACTGCTATTATTGATATGGTATTTTTTATCTAGCGCAGACACATTTTTCTTTATACGTCACAATACTGTTGGAGAGGCTGTAACGAACTAGGGACAATGGCCCACATCTGGTGGTTTTGCCCGGAAATTAAGATATTCTGGAGGGAAGTGAGGGGATTTATTAACGATATCACTAGAATCGACTTACCCGACGACCCTTGGGTCTGCCTATTCCATATGAGTGAAATGCCCACCAAAACCTATTTGAGAACGCTTTTGACACATCTCACATCTCATCTAAGTACTGGCAAAGGAAAGAAAGACCCGCGATGAAGGATTGGTTCAACAAAATCAATGAGATCTTTGGTTTAGAATACTTAAGGTTTAGTGAAGGGATGAAAATGGTGGCCTTTAAATCAAAATGGAGAGTATGGGCAGAATTTAAGGAATCCCTAAGAGCCGTCGAGATATGGAATACCTAGCTTAGTTTAGAGACCGAGGGGTCGCTTAGCGGAAAGGAGCCCCGGAGGCAGAAATAGATGCAGACGAGAGGAGTCCGGAGGAGAAAGGGGGGGGGGGCGCGCGACAGGTGAGGTATGGTCTCGGGGAAGGGGGGATGGATGGGGGGGGGGGGGGGGATTAGGAGGTGGGATTTAATTGGAAATTTGTATAACAAATATCGCTTGGACTATTCCTGATGTGTTAATTTATGGACTTAAACTGCCACGATGATGTGATGAAAGAATGGGAAAAATTTGAATTTTCAATAATTGAAAAATTTATCCCAGGGAAAATACCTCGCTGATGTGGCAAAAAAAAAAAAAAAAAAAAAAAAGAAATATCATATGCATCATTTTCCCCCTTTTACTTTTGCAGCTCCAGGAAATGGTTCAACTCATTAATCACTGACAACAGGGTTGCATGTTGGAATTTTAACCAGCTCCAAACAAAAAAAATTACTTTTAAGAGACTAGCGGGATGACTGTTTTTGAGACCACAGATAAAAGGTTCAGTATACAATGCATTACATTATAAAAAGGTGCAAAAATATCCAAAGGCAGTTTTCAAGCTTGAGGACAATGCAGAAAAAGTCAAGCAAATTTACAATGCTACTCCCACAAAAAATAGTTTCCAGATAACTTTGAACTTTTTTCATCAATTAAGTCTTGGCATTTATGTTGCTCATAAAACACAAGCCCTTTGATTACAATCTGATCAACTGAAATATGATGAACTGAAATCAAACCTGTCCAGCCAGAATGCCAAATACTCTTATATCTGCTGCGTACACACTATACATTCCTCACTGACTGATGCATTTCCCTTATATACTGCCAATGTGGTCCAACCTGTGAATCCGTGTTTTAACCAAACACAGTTGAGAATGCTGATGTCTGTTCTTGTTATTCAAACTGGGAAAGCATAGCTTAAACTCTAGTTAACCTGACTAAAGAAGACTGTACAGTCCAATTTTTCTTTATGAAATCTAACTGCATGGGCCACAAGGAACAGAGGATCGCTAAGGGGGATATAAACAAATCTGCAGCACAGCTAAGGCAGTGGATAATCAGATTAAGTTGTGTGCATTAGAGGTGTGCAATAGGTAGGTAGTACATGTGCTCAGGGGTGTGAGGGCCAGCAGTACAGCACAGGCTGGCCATAGACTGAGCTAATCTCTTTCCTGCAAACACGGGTTGCAGGAAAACAATCCACTCAAATCCCTCCCGCCAAGCCATTGTGTTCTCCCGATGGGGACGCGCCCCCGCTGGGAGAAGGCAGCAATTACTGCTTGCAGCTATAACGGCCGCTAGTGATAATCACAGGCAACATCCAGCATGCTGGTTGTACCAAAGTTGATCAATGAAACTTGGGTACATTCAGCCTGCTCATACAAGGTTTGAATCTCAACCGCTTCCTGCTGAACCGAGTGAGATTCGAACAGTCTATGTATGGCCAGCATTACTTGAAAAGGCCCTTTCAGTGACCAAGATGAACCTTATTTTTATGGTGATTAAACTGTGCACCCATTCTATTCTTTATAATATGCAGCCTACTGTTACAGGATTTCTTAAATACTGCAAAGTATTCAAAAGTGGTTCAAGCACCCAAAACCAAAAATACCCCTGGCAATTTCCGTATTTTCCAGACTCTCTACTATAAATTTAAATAGCTCCTTCCTCTGCATATGAGCTGACTAGATAACTTCATCATATAGTTTGCAGGGTTTGAGAGACAATTTGTTTAACAAGTTAACCACAACATGGATGGAGCAGGACACATTTTCGTCACAATGAAAAGATGCATCTAAATCTTATTAATTGAAAGAGCATTTTGAAGTAAAGTGTGCTTTAGCTCTGGCTCTTATACCCCTGAGCACACCTCTAATACAGATATACCTTAATCTGACAATCCACCGCCTTACCTGTGCTACAGATTTGTTTGCAACCCTCAAAGCAATCCTCAGTCCCTACTGGCTTATGCAGTTATGCATCATACGGAAGAATGGGCTGTATCTCAAGATGCCCTAGAAACAACCCCCATATGGTACAAAACCACATAGATGAAGCCAACAGGCACAGACTGTTCTTGTGAAAAATGTAAACAAAACACAAAACCTTGACTATTAGACGAAGGTATGCCTAATAGGTAGTAAACCTGTGCTCAGAAGGGTGAAGGCCAGTGCTATAGGGTGCTTCAGTTGAAAGGACGGGTACTCTTTAACTTCAGTGGTTAGTCAGACATTTTATTTCTCTACAGACATGCACAAAGAGCTGCAGTACTTTTCGGAAAATCTAGAAATGTGGATTTGGCAACAATCCTCACAATCTTGTTTTAATTATGGCCCGGACATGAAGGGGAGGCTCTCTAACAGCAACTGACAGATATTTGAAGGAACATGCCTGAAGAGGGACTGCTCTGTATGTGTAGATGGATAGTGCGCAAGGAGAAGAAATTCCTACAGTATAGTTTTAAAAGTATTAACACAATAATGCATCAAACGATCTGCTCTGCCTTTTAGAAGGGAATAAAAATGAGATAATCTGTGCAAATGACATTTAGTTAAAAGCCTTAAGACACATGAACAAACTGCAAATGAACGGCCAATAAAAAATGAACCAGCAAAAAAAAAAAAAAAAAAGTTGTATAGGAGTCTTGTTGGCTTTGGTTTTCTTAATTCTTTTGAGAGCTTTAATCACATTAGTACTACAAATTCTTCCCAATGTCATAGGTGACTTACAAAATAAGATGGGGTATTAAAGACTACACACTGTGTAGTAAACACAATATGATGCCTACACTTCACGTGATTCCCAGATAGCCCAATCTGTCAGACTTCAAAAAAGAAAAAAATTGCTTTGTATAAAAGATGTTACTAAAACTGGTCATACATGTTAAAATTTGGTTGTATAATGTTGGTACAATAGCCTTTGGATTTACCAATACTCAATATGAAGGCTAACCTAGACAATCTATTCAATTTATATCCAATCAAGTAGGCTCTTGTAGTACAGTCGTACAATGAGAATGCAACAAGTACAGTTGTTTTAGCAAACATTTTGAGAAAAATCAATCTGTAGAAATGGCATCTTTTTTTCACATTTTCCATCCAACAAACAATGGTTTCTACTTTCAATGTAAGGGCAAAGCAATAGGTAATTTTAAAGTGATAGAACTTTTGTTTGTTTTTTTTCTTTAAAAATAAACATGTTATACTTACCTGCTCTGTAAAATAGTTTTGCACAAAGCAGCCCAGATCCTCCTCTTCTCAGTTCCCTCCCTCCTGTCAAGTGCCCCCTCCATTCAGACACAGAACTGTGGTTTGGCCCCGCCCCCTGTCCTGATTGGCTGACTATTGACTGCAGCGGGACCCAATATATAATACGTTATACAAAAATAGGTTACCTATGGAAACAGCCTTGAGGATAGGGATTCAATGATTTACTTTAATAGCCTAAAGCCAGCCATAGACGGCTTGAATCTCGACCGGTTCAGCAGTAACTGGTCAAGATTTGAGCCATGTATGGGCAGCCTGAATGCACCCAATGATTGATCAACTTGGGTAGACCCAGACTGCTGGATTTTACATGTAATTGTCGCCAGTGGCTGTTACAGCTGTTAACAATCACGGTTTACTCCTGGTGAGGACGGCTTCCCCTGCTGGGAGAACACAATGGCTCAGCAGGAGGGATTCCCCTGTCAGCACTGACACTTCCCATTAGTGAATAGGAAAGGCACAAAGTGGTAGACATGTACATGGGCAAAGATTGGGGCCATTCTATTTACTTTCAGCCCCTATTACCTAGCTGCCAATCAATGAATATGGGCAGGTTGCGACCTGGTGCTGTGTTGACTTTACCCACTCTGAGAAAGAAGCGTGGCATAATCACGCTTCCTTCTTCCGCAGACTACAACTAGGATTTTATGCAACCAGGAGCCATTTCTCCAAAGGAGAAAACGGCTGAGAGAAAAAAAAACAAACAAAAAAAAAAAAACACAAGTTTCCCCACAATGCGACCAGAAGTGTACAATGACTCACCCAGTCAGAAGCATTGGTTAATGGTTGCCTCTCTTGATTCAAAGGTTATACTTCAGCTGCAAAAAATGGCTTCATAAAAAAAGGTAGCAACTTACTGCTTGGCCACATTGATTATACTTCAGTTCAAGCCCACCCACTTAAACCCTAAAGTTTCAGGTTTTACGATTTAAATGTATCCTGTTTACAGGGTAGACATACTGCCCCCATACCTGAAAGTTGAATGTCATGCCGGCAAATCCTGCCATGGCCATATTAAACTGAATTAAACATTTCCAAAGCACACATTTACTAAAAGACAGTCATAAAATTACCATTTATATGCTTTAGAAATTGTGTAGTACTTTTCAGTCTTCAGCTAGAACAAGGATTATTCTGTTCAGTGAGTATCATTTATTCGGCAGATACGCTTTTAGGTTGATGGTAAAATCAGTGGAGCAAGAAATTTACAGCGTGGAGCTCAACCAAAATAAACAGTTAACAAGTTACTGGGCCCAGAGGTTGAAAGCTAAACTTCCACGCGTTTACTTAATGCCTGTGTTTATGCAGACATTTATATCAAATGCCAACAGGAAAAAAACCCACAACCTTCAAAATGCCACTTTAAAATACAAACTGTAAAATATAAACACAATATATAGGCACTTCTCTCTGTGTACTGATAGAAACATAAAATGTAGCGCACTCAGGGGCTTTATTAAGTTTTATCAAACAAAATGATAGGTCAGTCAACATTTTCTGGGTAAATGTGATGTATTTTTTTTTAAATAAATATTGAAGTATGTCATGATCTCTCAGATAGTCTTGTGAGAAGGCCAGTCAATTCAAAATATACTTACTATGTATAGGTTAAGGACATATATGATAATTACTACAGGACAAAGAATTAAGCAGGCAATAGACATTTTTTTTCAGCCAGTGGCCTGAACAAAAAAGATTCCTCCATCCACACAATCGAGGTGGATGAAGGAAGACTCACCTCAAACATTGTATTCTGCCTTCTGAATCGGCTGAATTTTGATCAATCTATGGCCAGCTTTAGCCTAAATATACACAAAAAAATCTGCCCTGGTGATGACTGTATCTTCCAGAAATTGCAGAAATTCTGGTAAAGTAATCAGACAATGTGGCAAATATGACAACGAAGGTCTTAGCTTTTATCTCCTGACTCAGTGGCATAACACATTTTAGCAAATTCTTCACAGTCAGTGCTGAAAAAAAGCCAACTGTACTTTGGATGGAGGTGAACGTGCATACGCACATTGGGATACAACACACCTTAAAATGTAACTGGTCACTATTGGAATTATGCAAGAATCTGAGTGTTCATTCTTAAAGCAGATCTTTCCTGCCTCTCACTTAAAAAAAAAAAAAAAAAACACACACATCACCATACAGTTCCACATGCTGACATGAAATAATCTTACATTCATAAGTTAAAAGTAGAAGTAAAGGCAAAACCTAAATCTAAACCTACTCCTTCCCCATTCTAACCTTACTCTATCTAACTATGTAAAGAAAAGATCGCTATACTTACCTATTCTATAGCCGCCCTGGTCCAGTCTCCAACAGTGCCTTCTGTGTGCAGGAGGAAGCCGGCTGGAAAATGCCAGGGAAGTGACACCACCCATAGAATTACTATGGGGCTTCCTTTGTCGGCTGCCTCTCCTAAATACTGAAGATGCTGCCGACAGCTCACCTTGTGATTGGACCGGAGTGGCTTCAGAATAGGTAAGTATAGCGATCTTTTCTTTACAGGGCTAGATAGATTAGGCTTAGAATGGGGGTAGGAGTAGGTTTAGAGTTAGTTGGCTTTTGCCTTTACTTCCACTTTAAAAAGAAAAAAAAAATAACAAACGTCACTTAGTTACCATTTTTGCAGCTTTCTGGTTGAGTGAGGCACTGGGGAGGTAACCAGGGCCCACAACTGCATCATAGAAAGTTCCCGTTATGTTCTGAGAGGCAGATTTAGAACTCCACTCAGTATTCCTATAAGTACAGGGAGATCGATTCATCTCCCCTAGTGAAAAAAGGGTGCTATGAGAAGAATGTAGAGGAAAAGAAAAATGAGGTATACAAAGAACAGAAAGCCTACGGTTATCTATAAGTATTGGTTTGCAGATGTTCATTAGTTAACATTTGTATAGGTGCTTTTTGAGATAAAGGTGAGGTTCCTCTTTAAGTTGTCAATATGAAGCCTAACTTATAAAAGTGGCCTAGAGCTTACCTTTTGATGTAACAAAAGATACTATAAAGTTAAACGAATTCATAAAACGTGTAACACAATTAAACCTGTCAATGCCATAGACAAGGCCCTTGAGGACTGATGCCAAACACCGCTGCTACTACAGTGTTCGCCGCTGTCTTCTGGGACCTGTGCCAAGTACCTGTACTGCTGTATAAAACCAAAGGGGGGTTGCACCTTGGCACGGACACCATTTACAGATTGCCTTGCATTTTTCTCAAGCATTCACAATCTCCACATTTACCAATCACAGAACGCTTTGGGTAAAGAAACAGGGAAGACCATGGAAATCACTTGTAGTAGCAGTGACTATTACAGTGATTTTCTGCTTCCAAAGTGGTCCCATAGGTATAGGTATGCATACTCACTTTGGTGCAAGTTGGACCAATGTAAATATGCAATAAAGTCCAAACCTGGAATTTAGCTTTAACAAAATACATGAGGCTTGTGGCCAAATAGTCATAAGGAGTTTAGTTTGAAGGATCATTCCATAAACCCAACCAAGAAAGCCATGGTTACAAAATGCATATAAGACTGTACCAAAAATGAGAGAATGCTGAGAAAATATCAATGAAACCATAAAAAATAAAAATTAGATCTAAAGACTTTTAGGCATGTTGTAAGACTCAATCTACTAATTAACACAATATTTGTTAGGTGAACAACTAGCTGACTAGAAACTGACTTCTTCCTGAGCCCACTCTCTTACTGTATGTGTAGCTTAAGTCATTTAAGGTAACTCAGCTAGCAATAAAATGGTGACTAGATGCGTTGTTATGCTTCATCACACAGGGAAGGATTTTGCAATAATATGTCAAGAGAATTTATGTCTCTGTATGGACCTTACTCTCTCAAATGATTTCTAATCAGACTTTTTACTCATCTGGTAAAAGTCCTTTGGCACCCAAGATTCTTTATAGCTTTAAAACAGATTCACACAGTTTCTATCTTGTCTCGGAGTCATGTGAAATTCCTTAGGTCTTTACTGCAACTGCAGTACCTTCATCATTTTGCACTGTGCATGGCAGCTGAATGTGAACCAAGATGGGGCTATCTTTGTCAATCAGCTAACTTAAGTGGCACAACTAGTGATCCCCATTAGAAACCATTAGTTTGTATTCTTACAGCGGGAACTCCTCTTGTCAGGATACATTAATCAGCACCAAAGGCAAATGGTTGCAGCACTGATCAAACGAAAATATATCAACAGTCCTGTTTGAGAGGAGTTGATCATTAGAATCCCTACTAAACCGCCTGAATTTTGATGCATCCATTACCAGCTTAAGCCAAATCACACATCAACTTTCAACTTCCTTTTGCTTTACCTTCCAGTCAGCTACTACCCACAACAAAGCTGGCCTTACCCATTTTTGCAAGGATGGATGACTCCCCTACTGCGGCTATTGAATTCTGACAGTCGGCACCTGTGACTGTCAGATTACCTAAATAGCTGCATCTGATTGGCTATAGCCTCTATTCGACTGACAAATTTCCTGTAAGTCTTTTCATTTTTCATTTGAAGGATGTTGAGAGAGAAGGTGAGGACAGGGCCTTCCGTATTTCCTGATAAACCTGCCTGAAATTTGTATATTATAAGGCCAGTTTTCGTTCGCTAGACTTAGGGCTACCTAAAGAAATCATACAACATTTTTTAAGAAATATCAATTTCCTTTTTTTTTTTTTTTTTAAAAATCCCTCTACTTTTCAGGTCACATAGAAGATGATTTTGGAACAGTTAAAAAGGTACATGCAAACATCTTTGCAAAAAAAACAAAAAAAAAAAAAAAAAAAAACACTTCTGTTACAATTTGCTTTAAAGGAGAACTGCCATTAGCTGAATAAGGAAGTGTATACGCCAATCATAACTGAGAGGGAAAACAAAGGGGAGCAATTTGATAAAAACTGGAGCCATATTGTGTATGTTAAATAGAACATATAACAGCTGAGCAAACAGTATATTTCTAGCTATTTAGTGGATATGACCAACATTCTAGATTATACAGGGCTGCTTCAATTCTCCTGTCTATCTGTTTGCATATTAAAAGTTTGTATGCTCCTTTGAAAACAATAGAGAAATCATATATCTTTGTATATTTCATAATTCAATATAGCATATGACAGACTTTGACAAGTTTGTTGGAATTCCTACAGCTCATTAAAAGAATGTTTAATTTCTCGTGAAAAGTGATAAAATTAAAAGCAATTGTCTCATGTATACAGTACCTGCATACCTTTGGAATGTCAGAATAAAGAAAGTGTAAAAAGATAAAATATATTTGTAGAAGAAGCTATAATTTTTAACAGGGCATGAACAGATTTGTTAGAACCCCTAGAAATGATAACTGGATCATAGTGATATTTCAAACTGTTTTTTTTTTCATTCATATAACAAATCTTCACTCTTGGAACTCAATTAGTCAGGGTTCTATAATTTTGTCTACACCATTTTCATTTTTGATTTCCATAAAATATGGATTACATGGATATTAAAAGGCAGTTTTTTTTTTTGTTTAACACCAAACATGTCATACTTACCCGCTACATGCAGAGGTTCTGCATAGCGCAGCCCCCACTCTTTTCTACTTGGGTCCCCCACTGGGGCCAGGAGGCCCCTCCTTCTGCCGAGTGCCCCCATAATAAGCAGCTTGCTATGAAGGAGAGCTCGCTACCAAACCGCTGCTCTGTGTGTCCATTCACACACGGAACATGATGCGCCCCCCCCCCCCCGATGCGTTCTCTCTCATGGCTCCCATTGTTGTCTCAGCCAATGAGGAGGAAGAGACCCAGGAGAGCCGCTGCTCACATGCACATAACTGGATCGAGATGGGGCTCCATTAAATATTAGGAGGGCTAGGGAGGGCTGCTGCACAGAGGTTTTTTACCTTTATGCATAGAATGCCTAATGGCAAAAAACCGTCAGCCTTTGACATCCATCATTGTGGATAGTAATTCTATACAACGTAATTCTACAGTTTATAAGGTCAGTTTCAACTTATTATAGAGAAAAGCGTGGGTGGCGTTTTTTTCTTGTGAAAAAGTACCAACAAATTTGTCCTGGTCTGTAAAGAGACTTTCCAAAAGCTTTTAAAGAGAATTGTAAATCTGAAATAACTTTAAGATTAAACCAGATGCCTGCTGTAATCCAACTTTGCAAAGCAAAACCTGGCATGACAAATACTGGCAAACAGTGTAGGTGAAATATACTTGTCCAGCAGCACTAAAGGGGTTAAAAATGAGCAGAAAAGGAGTGGTCTTGAAACTAAATTCCCATTCACAGAAATGCTGCTTTTGCAAATGCACTGGGAAGCTAAGAGTGTTATCGAAGAATGTTACAATGTTTATTTTAAATCTAAAATTTAATACAACACATTTACTGGATTTCAATTTGTGACTTGATTCATAAGGCTTTCATGGAAAATGTTATGCAGGGAACCTTTCATTTAAAAGAATAAAGTAGTAAATCTAAGATGTGACTGCTTTGAGATGGGAAGAAATGAAAGGCTGAATGCACAGTCTCTGAAGTCACCGTTAACATGAAAGCAGTAAAGTTAATTTACTCTTCCAGACATTATCTAAAACTGTGAAAAAAAAAAAAATCACAAGAACACCTCTATATTAAGGGAAACATTGGTAAAAGCGACATTGGCATTCAAGTTAGAAAATTAAAAATCCCAAAAAACAATTACAATGAAAAGCCACTTATACTTTTTCTACAGTAGTAGTTTGTGCACAAACAAGTTCTTCATGTATGTGGTTATTAGCCAAGAGAAGCACCTAAAATGTTTCCTCTGCCCTAAAGCCGGCCATAGACGACTGGAATCTCACTGGATCAGCAGGAACTGGCCGAAATTCAAGCCATGTATGACCAGGCTGAAAGTACCAAAGTTGAGCGATCAATTAACTTGAGCAGAACCAGCCTGTCGGATTTTATGCGATTATTGCTAGCGGCTATTATAGCTGCTAGCAGTAATCACCATTTTCTCACCGTGGGGGCGGCCCCCCTCTCCCTCGTCTAGGGAACACAATAGCTCTGTAGGAGGGATTTCCCCATCAACACTGACTGAAAAAAGAAAAAGAAAAGCACTCCATCTATGGCTCGCTTAAGACAGTATACTTTACTTTCTGATGTGATCCGATTACTGGTCATAACAGTGTTCCATGAGGCTAGGCAGATTACCAAGGACCTTGCTGCCTTAGCACTAGCCAATATAAAAATCAAACACACACAAGACCGAATCGATGTGCACAGATCTGCTAAATACCCTGCTGCATGTTCATTAGTACCAGTTCTGACAGTGGTGCAACTACCATTATATATAGTCTTCAACTGACTTAATACCATAATAATACCGAAAAGTTTTAGTACTAGATAAGTCATGCTGTATTGAAAAGAAGTTTCATAATGCTATAGAGGCAAACACAAATTGTACACATGCCACGGCTGTGAAGCAAAGCAGAAACGATACCCCTGTAGCTCTCAGCTGACATAGCGCCCTGCAAACTCAACCCATTAAAGTTCATTTGGCCGCTCTGCATGGGGTTGTGACGTGCTAATGCACCAATTAAGGGGTTAAAGTAGGTGGTGAGGAGGCAATGTAATGATTCCTCACCGCCTGTCAAAATGCTCTCTAAAGAGCAATCTAAAAGTGCATCAGTCTTCAGGGGCTACAGCTCTTGTGAACAAGCCCTTCTCTCCACTCTGGATAAAGGAGCAATGGAAACACCTTTGGACAGCAGTTGTGTCAATTTGGGGAGTGTGTAGTGTTAGATGAACTAGTAGATTTAAAACAAAATTAAAAACAAACTTTTTAGGCAGTTACAGAAACAGTATTTTTTCCTTTTTGGGATAAAAGGTTTTACATAAAAGAATAAAAGCTGATCAATGAAAGCACCTCTGCAAAGTGTTTGACTTGACCTTGAAAAATAAAGTTAGGATCCTTTCACGCAGTTCAGTTCAGTAACTGATTTAGGCTACATCAGTTTACACCAGCGTTTCCTCAAACCTATTTCAGTCAAGGCATCCTTTGGAATTGTACATAATCTCAGGGCACACCAGTTTGAGGGCTTGTTCATAACCAGGAACTGTGTCCGAACATGCACTTTTTTTGAGTGTTCCCACAAGTCGCATTTTTCAATGGACTGCCCTATGCACATGAACTGCACCAAAAAAAAAAAAAAGGCGCCAGCACAATTTGGAAAAGAGGAGTAGTTTTCTCAGCTAAGCACATCCTCCTGCCTGCATGCCTGAGCTAAGGGCATATGGATTCCAGGAAGTAAATGGCACATGAATTATCTTTACCTACTCAAGATGGAAATACTAGGGGGTGATTTTCAAAGAAAATAAAGCAATGAGATGTGAATGGATGGGTGAGTTTGCTTTGAATATTAAAAATGAATCAAATAGCGTTTTCAGTACATAGTCCGCAAACAGAAATGTAAGTTCCACTTTAAGGTGCCTAGGATGTGCAAATCTGCTTCTTTCCACAGAAACATACGTAAGTAAATTTTTCAAGTTTAAATAAAAAAAGTAAAAAAAACAAACAAACAAATGCATATATTCAGTAAAATTCACAAATTGAGCATATAATAGGTAAATATTCTTTGGCTTTTAAGTGACCCTGTCACTTACAAAAAAGAGAAAACTAAGAATTGCCTGTAAAGCTACAAAATGAATACAGTTCTGCCCCACTGCCGAACTACCGCTGCCTGAAGAGTCTTCAGCATTTGACACTGCCAGATGTGTCGGATGCCTTTGTCCCCGTCGCATTCTATGGTTTCTACTGCCAGCCCCTATGTTATTATAGAACACAGTAGTGACATAGTGGCTGGAACTACAGCACTCAGAGGGGGGGGGACCAGGAATCTGACATGCTCAGAAGTGTGTCAGATGTTCATGATTCTTTGACAGTAGCAAAGAATGGAGGTCAATTGTACAGACAGTGAAAGCAGCTGCAAACTAAATGAGCTCCTTGGTCTGGTGCAACAGGTGGAAAAAAATAATAATGCAGAACTGAACTGTGCCGTCAATGCAAGCAATGTTCCAGTATGCACTGCTAAGCCAGAAGTCGAAAAAAAAAAAAAAGCAGTCAAAAATGTTGATACCCGGACAGCACATTGATATTTTTTTGGGATTTGAACAAGAAATTGGACATCGGTTAAAAAAAAAAACGAAACAAAAACAAGTTCCTTTGACTTACCTCTTCTATTTCTTTTGTCTTTCCTGCAATGGCTTTAGATCTGTTGCTAACTGGATTTAAATCATAGCGTTCGGAATTCACAGGCGCGTTAGCTTCTAGGTCTGCTATTTGGTCTCCATATAATGCAGAAGATGATCCTGCCTTAGAAAACAAGGTAGCTGGATAAGTGGTTATATTAAAGACAGCACAACTTTAGCACCTATAGAAAGGGATGGAAGCTGTATAGAATTTTTTACTGCCAATATGAAAGCCTTGATGAAAGACTTCTGCAATATAATCTAGCCAAGATCCATTTTTTTTAAATACAATTTAAGGGCTAGTTTACACTTGCTTCAAAACATGGCTACGGACAGGCTTTGTTAAAGCTCTCTCAACGCTAGTCAAAGCCCCTGTCACTAAATAAAATTGTTAGCTTACAGTCCTGTTTACACCTTGCTTTTGCTTCACTTCAAAAATTACACCCCATGTAGCTTTAGTGATGCTTCAAAGCCTCCATAGAAGTCTATGGCAACGCTTGCTTGAAGCCCCACCGAAGCCTCACAAAAGCCCCAACGAAGCTCCACCAAAGCCTCATCAAAGCACCAAGCAAACGCAAGGTGTAAACAGGTCTGTAAGCTAACCATTTTATTTAGCGACAGGGGCTTTGACTGGCGTTCAGAGAGCTTTAATAAAGCGTGTCCGAAGCCTTGTTTTGAAGCAAGTGTAAACTAGCCCTAAATAAAATGGTTAGCTTACAGTCCTGTTTACACCTTGCTTTTGCTTGGTGCTTCGACGAGGCTTCAGTGGAGCTTCGATGAGCCCTTGGTGGGGCTTTGGTGGAGCTTCAAGCGAGCTTTGCCAGAGACTTCTATGGAGGCTTTGAAGCACCACTAAAGCTACATGGGGAATAATTTTTTAAGCGAAGCCAAAGCAAGGTGTAAATAGGTCTGTAAGCTAACCATTTTATTTAGTGACAGGAGCTTTGACTAGTGTTCAGTGTTTTAACAAAGCCTGTCCGAAGCCTTGTTTTGAAGCAAGTGTAAACAAGCTGTTAATGTGTTTTGAAGCTGAAGCAAGTGTAAATGAGCCCTAAAGGCTGACGTCAGCTTTTGCACCATGTTAAATGTTACACCCATATTTCAGGTACAACATGTAATATGGTACACAAAAGGCCCCCCTCCACTCTCTGCAGCCGCTGTCGCTTTTAAAATCGGCATGGATGTGCAGAGGTCCACCTGCACAGTCGAGTCAGTACTTAGAAAAGATCTGTGAATGAACTACAAGTCTTTCCACCACTGCATGATCACCACACTTGTAGTCCATTGACACGTCTTCCAGCTCTGCACCTAAAAGCACATACCCCTGTACAGACAGAGCCAGGGGGAGAGTCTACAGAAGCATGCCACAGAACCTGCGATCCACTGATCGCAGGTGCAATACTTTTCAGGCTCCTGTAAAAATAAATACATAAATGCAGTGTTCTGTTTCCTGTAAAAATACATACATTTACTATTTTTGTCATGAATGAACTAGAAAAAGTTTGGGTCAGACTTTACTGGTACAGCACATCCATCACGCATATAAAGAATAACTTGAAAAAGTTTGGTCTGACTACTGGTCCACTTTTTTTTTCAAAACAGCGAACTTAGTCGTTAAGGACATAAATAAAAGTGCAACTCCAGTGTAACATTTGTAGTTCTAATGGTGCACATAGTTTAGCATATAAATTATGCAGCCTATAACTCTGGATACACTGACCATTTCCACATGCTCTTCTTAATGAAGGTAACTTCTGCTTATACATTTTTTCATCATAGGCTCATGAATTGCCCTGGTGTGCAATTGAGAAACACAAACCTCAGAATGTTGAGGGAAAATTGCATTATTACCCATGTTAATACTATGATAAACTAAGCCTTAAGAGGGCTGCAGACTCAGATTAATTCTTTAATTTAGACATGGCCAAAAATATGTGGGTAACTCTCAAAGATATTGGATTTTAGTTTTTTTCCCATTAAAGGGCACCGTTAATCTTAGATCATACAGTATACATTTTAGACAATTGTACGCTTCCAGCCTTGTTGCAACAGTTTTTGGGGGAAGGTTTTTTCTTTGTCAGTATGACCGTGCCCCTTTGCACAGTCTGGTCTATAGAGACATGGTGTGACGAGTTAGGTCTGGAGGAACTCGAATGGCCTGCACAGAACACTGACCTCAATCTTATTGAACACCTGTTGGATGAAATGGAACGCCAACTCTTTTCCAGGTAAAATTATGCCGAGACGCATCAAGTGGTGACTTTGTGTATACACATGACTGGTTGTGGTAGTCCCCCCGATGGCATTTTTGATGGTTACTTGGCAAGAGGTTACCCAGCAGCTACATCTAGATGCTTGCGAGTGTAGTGCCACTGATGCACTTTTCATATGCAAGTGCTTGTCTTTTAGTCTTTATATATTTTTAATAAAAAAAAAACATTACTACTGTATGGAAGCTAGTTTTTTCTCTTTTTTTCTGACTGCTTAAAGGGGTTGTAAAGGTAATTTTTTTTAAAAAAAAAAATAACAAACATGTTATACTTACCTTCACTGTGCAGCTCGTTCTGCACAGAGTGGCCCCGAACCTGGTCTTCTGGGGTCCCTCGGCGGCTGTTTCAGCTCCTCCCCGCAAGCATTTACCACCTTAATGCGAGCTCCCTCGCATGGTGGTGAGTGCTTGCGGCCGCGCTCCCGTGATACAGCCGGCGGCTATAGCCGCTCGCTGTATCACTCGGCCCCGGCGCGCCGCGTCATCGGATGTGATTGACAGCAGCGCGAGCCAATGGCTGCGCTGCTTTCAATCCATCCACTGCAGCCAATCAGCGACCAGGCTGAGCTGCAATGAAGCTGACGAGGACGAGCAGCGAAGATTCGAGGCGTCAGGTAAGTAAAACGGGGGGCCTGGGGGCGGCGGTACTGTCAAAAGTTTTTTCACCTTAATGCATAGAATGCATTAAGGTGAAAAAATTTTTACCTTTACAACCCCTTTAACTACCTTTTGAGCTGAGCCTGATAAACCAGCTGTATCGGCATAAGGATCTAATTACATTGACAGCTTCGACGTTGGCTGTGTGTTACCACTGGATGACACTAATGGAAGTTGGCGAGAGCTGTGGATCTCCGATAAAAATTCAGAAGCTATCCAATGGTCATCTCTCAAAGCTATTAGAAGTGTAGTACTCATTCATTATTGAGAGACAAGACGGCTTATTGGTTGTGACATCTGAGGTGTCAGTACCAGCATTGTGCAAGATCGGTTTGATCAGACTGGTTGAAGTAGGAGAGTCTGCAAGAGTTTATTGGGAATAATAATATCCCAATATCAACGTTACTACTCTATGAGGGTCTTCTATTTTCTCGGTGCACAATTCCAAGTTTTGAGGCAGAGCTATACTACTTGCAAGCTTTGAAGAAACATCACTGGCAACGTATGTGTACGGCTTGATTGGATGATGTATGGGAGTCTGAACAAGTTTGATTAACAATATACAGTGCCTTGCAAAAGTATTCACCCCCCTTGGCTTTTTACCTATTTTGTTACATTACAGCCTTTAGTTCAATGTTTTTTTAATCTGAATTATATGTGATGGATCAGAGCACAATAGTCTAAGTTGGTAAAATAAAATTAGAAAAATATATACATACATTTTTTTTCAGAAATAAAAAACTGATCATTGGCATGTGCATTCACCCCCTTTGTTATGAAGCCCATAAAAAGCTCTGGTGCAACCAATTACCTTCAGATGCCACATAATTAGTGAAATGTTCCACCTGTGTGCAATCTAAGTGTCACATGATCTGTCATTACATATACACACCTTTTTGAAAGGCCCCAGAGGCTGCAACACCTAAGCAAGAGGCACAACTAACCAAACACTGCCATGAAGAGCAAAGAACTCTCCAAACAAGTAAGGGACAATGTTGTTGAAAAGTACAAGTCAGGGTTATAAAAAAAATATCCAAATCTTTGACGATCCCTAGGAGCACCATCAAATCTATCATAACCAAATGGAAAGAACATGGCACAACAGCAAACCTGCCAAGAGACGCACACCAAAACTCACGGACTGGGCAAGGAGGTCATTAATCAGAGAGGCAGCACAGAGACCTAAGGTAACCCTGGAGGAGCTGCAGAGTACCACAGCAGAGACTGGAGTATCTGTACATAGGACGACAATAAGCTGTACGCTCCATAGAGGGGGGTGAATACTTTTGCAAGGCACTGTATGCTTATTTCTACATTCCTATGATCTGGAGGGCCCTATTTAGTGAGTTTTTTAGCCCTATTTAGTGAGTATTTAGTGAGGCGATGGCACAGTGGTGATTGTTATGTGAAACATTTGTTCTAAAGCAGGGATCTCCAAACTACGGCCCTCCAGCTGTTGAAGAACTACACGTCCTATGAGGCATTGTAAAACTCTCATTCACAGGCATGATGGCAATTGTAGTTCCACAACAACTTTAGGGTAGTAGTTTGGAGACCCCTGTTTAAAGGGATAAGTTCACCTTTGAAAAATATAAAATTAATAAAATGCACATCTTTTTGCAGGTAAAAATAAAAATAAAAAAATGAACTACCTAGAGCAACCCGGTAGTTAAATAAAAACAATAAGTCGACAGCCGCAAAGGCTGTAGGTACTTTTAGTTCTCGCACTTACAGAACTCTGAATGAATGATGTGGTTGGGTGGGCAGAGCTAAGCACGGCCACATCTTTTTAAAATGATGACAGCTAGTGGGGGGGGGGGGGATCCCCAGCTCACTGTCACAACGGGGGAGGGGGCAGGGGTCGGATCGTGGGAGTGCGGAGACTGCTGCATCTGTAACATGTTACACCCTGAATATGGATGTAACCTGTTACGGAAGATGAACTTATCCTTTAACCATTGGAAGATCGCAGCACTGTGTTGCTACCACATGCATTGCAGCACAGCTCCATCCACTTGCAAAAACAAAAACCCGAAAACAAAAACACAACCAACCAGTGTTTTTATTGCCCCCTGGCCACAAGTATACTGTAAATTAGGTCTAACAGACAAAGCTCCTTTGTACATTTAGGTGTGCAATCAATATCCCAAATATATTTAGCATAATCTTGAAAATCATTATCCATGCTTAAATGAAGCTCTGAAAAACCATTCCATTGAAAAATATGTACTTTTACAAAGTCTTCTGTGGCTTCAGGTACATTGCTTTCAGACACTTTCTCCATTTTCTCAGAAACCCATTTGCAGGCAGCATCCACAAAAGCAATCTCAGACGAGAGGCGACTTCCTTTATCTTGGTCTCCACTCTGTAAAACACAAATCAAATAGTTTATGAAGTGTGTGATGGACAATGTTCCTATTTGTAACTGATCATCAGTAAACATATGTGTGGCATATGCTCACAGAGGTTTATGTGTTTAGCCTAGGTTGTGGAATGATACAGGTGGACTCAACACAAAGCCAACATATATTTGGAGGATAGAGTCAACATAGGTATTCAAATATGAAAATTTTGTTTAGCAAAAGACCAATAAACAGCAGAAACACAGCTAGAAATGTGGCACCATTATTAACATAGATGTTTAACTACTTAATGTCCAGGAATTTTTTTTTCTATTGAGCTCTGTGCCATTTAACTGACAATTGCTTGGTCATGCAACAGTGTATGCAAATTAATTTGATATAATTTTGTACTCAAATAGAGCTTTACTTTGGTGGTACTGGATAACCACTGGGTTTTTTTTTATTATATAAACGAAAAAAAAAACCACAACCAATATTTTCTACTTTGTCATTAAACATCCAATAAAATCACATCTCTTCATATATTTTGGCCAAAATTTATTTTGCTGCATGTCTTTGGTAAAAAAAATAAAATCCCAGGTGAATATTTATTGGCTTATGTAAAGTTATAGCATCTACAACCTATGGTACTATGGTTGGAGTTTACACAGCTTTTACTATCTGACTGCCCATCACATTTGCTGAGGTGCTAAGATGCCAGGACAGTACAACCCCCCGCCCCCCCCCTCCAACCACCCTGCCCCAAATGACACCCCATGGTATTTGCTGAGAGGCATGTTAAGTCCATGGTAGATTTTCTTTTTTTTTTTTCTTGATCTTTTTGCAAAAAAGTTATAATTTTGTCCAGCAACAAAAAGCACTCACATGAGTGTAGACAGATAGGCCGCACACCCCATAAAATGCATAAAAAACTACGAGAACCCCCTATCGGGGCTTTAAAGCAGCCAATGAGATGTAGTGTAGATAATTGAAAAAATTGATTTTATTGATACAAAAAGTATAAATAACATATTAAAAAAATCGCTAGATGAATTCTGACTGTTTGAGTCAGGACATGAACTGGATATAGCGTACAATTGCAGCGGACTATGCCTATAATTAGAACCAATGCAAAATACAGTGTATTATAGAGCAACCACAGTTTCCTCAAATGTTGAATCCTTAAAATTTGATGACAACAGACAATGCCTATAAATAAGGGCAATATGCAATGCAGTAGATGTAGGACAACGAGAGTTGTATGTATAAATCCTGACGTGTTTCGACCCTTGCTGGGTCTTCTTCAGAGGATGGTTGTCCACTGTGAAAAGGTCAACATATATCAAACATAACATCAGATTCAACAATAACAGACCTATATATGTATACCATGTAACATATCTGCCTAGGTTGTATAGTTACCTATCACAGGATTTCTGGCGTTTTTAGAATGTTTTAGGTGATGCGATTCCTCCTATGTTCCCTTGTCTCCCCGTGTTGGGCCAACTCCCCAGGGAACGGGCGGTGGACCAAATATGTCTTGCGAGGGATCACGCCTACATGCCCCCCATACAGGAGAGGGAAGGAGAGAAAGGGACAACAAGCGGCCCGAACTGCACCCAGATGGGTTCACATTAGTACTAGAAACAAAGTGAAAAACGAGGGATCAATTGGTTCTTCCACATAGTTAGGAAGTTCCTCTATTATGGAGTTGTATAGAGTTGTTAGATTATAGGTCCATGGGCGTGCAGGAAGGCAAAAGCTGGAGATAAGAAGAAGAAAGGGGGGGGGAAAGGGGGAGAGGGGAAGGGGAAAAAAGCATGGTAGGGAAAAAAAAAAAAAAAAGGGAGGGGAGGAAGGGGGAGGGGGAAGGAAAGGGGGGAAAAGGGAAGAAAAAGAGGGGGAAGGAGGAGAAGGCGTGTAAGGAAAAGTGAGGAGAAAAGAAAGGAAGTGAGCCATGAAGATGTGAGTGAATGACAGAAATGAACAAGCAAATAGCAAATGCCCTGCTGCCCATCAAGAACCATGCAGCATGAGGGAAAGTATGGGAAAGGACCTTCCATCCCGTATGTGCCGCAATGTTCTGTGGAAACATGAGGAAAGATATAACATCACCTATCTTTCCTTCCTTTCCCTCTTCTTGTTTCTTCCTCTTCCCTTGTCGCCCCCCCCCCCCCCCATGCTGACCAAAGTTGAGCTTTCCACAATACACCTTATCTATCAGCATTTCCAATCTTGTACCTACTCCTGCCTGGTTTTCCCTACATACAACCAATATCTCTACTATCATCTTCCCCATTACTTTTGAATGTATGAGGTGTATCTCTTCGTGTATGTTATGGGATTTAACAAAGTGGGTTTTACGCTCCGCAATGTTCTATTTTTTAGAAAAATCCAGCCTAAAAACAGTTCAGAGTTCTTCATATGTAAAAACATTTAGGTATTATGTAATTTTTCTTTCATTTGTATATGTGCTATTTGATTATGTAACTGCAATCGGACTATGCTATTATAACTGTGTAACCATCTCCTAGGAGATAATGATATGCAGAGTACGGTGTACAGATTATGGTCAGCCAGTAGTCAATTCATATTATATAGACCTTGTATGCAGTACCCAGTGAACAAGTGACATGGACTGTTTGTGCCACACTTTATCATCATCTGTCTACACAGCATATAATCCACGGCTGTTTGGCTCTATTTTCCCGGCTGCCTCCCCTTCAGTGCCTGTGCTTCTCCTCTGGGGGCGGGGGTGCACCTTCTATGCCTTCCTGGCAGGGTGAGAGAGGCGACGATTGGGCCCTGCGTCTCCTATATGCGCCCACTAGGTGGCAACACCTTGACTTGGGCGCTTCTCATCCTGCCAGCGGCATCCCGGATCCCCTCCGGACGCCGTGCTCACGCGCGCGCACCCTAGTGCTAGTCATGTTTTTCATTTAGTTTTAATTTATACTCTAACTTTTCAGAACCAGGAACATATCAATCCTTTTATTCGGGTTCGCTTGATTGGGTAATTAGCTCCGCTACCACCTCTGCACTTTGTCACCGTTTGCATTTCTCACTGATTGTTTTGGTGGAGGGTTGTGCACTTTTTGCTCTATGTCTTTTTCTCACATTAGTCCCCACACTTCCCTTCCTCCGACATACACTTACTGTCATTCCCCACACACCCCCTTCATCACGTCACCCCCCCAGCACTCCTCCCTTCCCACCTCTCTCCCCCCCCCCGCTTTTCTCCCCCCCCCTTTCCTCATCCACTTTTTCTCCCCTCCCCCCCCCTCCCCCCTCTCCGCTCTTTCCCCTCTTTCTTTTACCCCCCCCTGCCCCCCCCTCCTCCCTCCCCTCCTTCACTTTCCCAGTTCTTCCCCTCCCCTTTTCCTATTATATCCTATCCAGCATAGGCTGGTCTTTCCCCTTTCCACTTGGTTCATTCACTGGTGGATTGTCGGTACTTTTACCTTATTGTTCTTTCCATATATCCTCATGCTGCATGGTTCTTAAAGGGCAGCAGGGCATTTGCTATTTGCTTGTTCATTTCTGTCATTCACTCACATCTTCATGGCTTACTTCCTTTCTTTTTTCCTCACTTTTCCTTACACGCTTTCTCCTCTTTCCCCCTCTTTTTCTTCCCTTTTCCCCACTTTCCTTCCCCCTCCCCCTTCCCCCCCCCCCTTTTTTTTCCCACCATGCTTTTTTTCCCCCTTCCCCTCTCCCCTTCCCCCCGCCTTTCTTCTTCTTATCTCCAGCTTTTGCCTTCCTGCACACCCATGGACCTATAATCTAACAACTCTATACAACTCCATAATAGAGGAACTTCCTAACTATGTGGAAGAACCAATTGACCCCTCGTTTTTCACTTTGTTTCTAGTACTAACGTGAACCTATCTGGGTGCAGTTCGGGCCGCTTGTTGTCCCTTTCTCTCCTTCCCTCTCCTGTATGGGGGGCATGTAGGCGTGATCCCTCGCAAGACATATTTGGTCCACCGCCCGTTCCCTGGGGAGTTGGCCCGACACTGACACGGGGGAGACAAGGGAACATAGGAGGAATCGCATCACCTAAAACATTCTAAAAAACGCCAGAAATCCTGCGATAGGTAACTATACAACCTAGGCAGATATGTTACATGGTATACATATATAGGTCTGTTATTGTTGAATCTGATGTTATGTTTGATATATGTTGACCTTTTCACAGTGGACAACCATCCTCTGAAGAAGACCCAGCAAGGGTCGAAACGCGTCAAGATTTATACATACAACTCTCGTTGTCCTACATCTACTGCATTGCATATTGCCCTTATTTATAGGCATTGTCTGTTGTCATCAAATTTTAAGGATTCAACATTTGAGGAAACTGTGGTTGCTCTATAATACATAGTATTTTGCATTGGTTCTAATTATAGGCATAGTCCGCTGCAATTGTACGCTATATCCAGTTCATGTCCTGACTCAAACAGTCAGAATTCATCTAGCGATTTTTTAATGTTATTTATACTTTTTGTATCAATAAAATCAATTTTTTCAATTATCTACACTGCATCTCATTGGCTGCTTTAAAGCCCCGATAGGGGGTTCTCGTAGTTTTTTAAGTTATAATTTTGTTTTTTTAAAACTCTGGACTCCAAGATCCAGAGTAGGCCAGATGTCTCCATGTGACTTAGAAACCATGAACAGGTTGGAATGGATGTTGTGAGACCTTTCTTTTGCCAATACAGGTGCAATGACCCCCTCTGGACAGCAATCTATGCAGGGCCATAAAGAAAAACACCACTCTTTTAGTGGAATGCTTTTTTGCACAATCACCCTCCAGACGAAGGGGAATTGCCACATTGCTCCACCTTTTAGAGGTACTCACTAGTCCATTGCTTTCTTTTACCCATTCTTCACATATAATGCCGAGTGTGCCCTGCTAGTGAGGTCACTGGATACATTTTACATGGGAAATCGTTGCCTGCAGGATTCTGCACTGACTGGTATACATTACAGGCCGTCCCCACTCTTGTTTGCGGTCCATGGCCTTCTAATCCGGCAGCAAGGGCAGGATAGGAATAGCCAAAGGGCTACATGTGGCCCTGGGGCTGCAATTTGTCCAGGTGTCTGTTAAACTGTATTAAAGCAGACTGAAGTCACCAGCCTGGCTATGCAGTCTAGCTTTGTAAATCTCAGTGCTAGCCACATAAAATCATTTGTCAAATAAAACAGCTCTCATATGAAATGCAACTGTGTATTTAGCTTTCATGGAGATCAGCCTCAGGATATTCTATTTGTCCTGCTGCTGACCACTAGTAGGAGTGCTTACTCCTGTGTATTTACCGGCATAGAAATATGCACAGGTATAGTGTAGTCCCGTGCAGGATGTCCCACAGATGTCTATTGGGACACAGCCGTTGCACAAACCTCCACTGCTCCCAATTTGTCATCGGTGTTGTGCAAGGCCCTGAATGCACAATGTCTTTGGAATCATGCATCCGCTGCATCTCAACAGAAATTAATGAAACTTCCTGCATGGGGATGCACAGAACACCTGTGCCTTTCTGTGTAGGTAAACACAGCCCTTGTATGGGTTATGCATTGATAAACCCTTGGGAACAAGGTCTTAAAATTTCACCATGATATTCATTTATAATATGGTATTTTGGATTAGGTCTTAATGCATTCCATAAGTAAATGAAGAGATAATGGAAAAATTACTTTGTTGGTAGTTATAGCGCCTGAGCTTGAAGGAGATGGGTCTTTAGAAGATCTTAAAGGATGTGTGCTTGATTTGTCTTTATCTGTAATAGAATAAAAACAAAACATGTAAATTACACAACTACATGCTGTATAATAGTTGTACTATTCAACATAACCAGTTTAAGATTTTTCAGTTTTGGGAGAGGGAAAGTGAATAACTCTTTTCGATTTATATTACTGTGCATCTGCTGCGAAATTTACCTTGACTCACTGGTGACACAACAGGAAACGAAAAGCGTTTCTCCAACATGTACACATACAGAAATGAAAAAATTAGCAGGACTTCTGTCTTTACCGAATTCAACAAAATAATTTTTATTTATTTATTTATTTTTTATTTGTATCCCCACTGGATGGATCTTCTCTTGATTTCTGTCCAAGTGACCAAGAAGAAAGTGGCAGTTACTGAGGAACTAACCAAATTTCACAAAAAAAGTCTGTAATTTTGTCTGCTTGAAAAAATTTGGGCTGAATAGCAGCTGCATCAGATCATATGCAGCTGTTGCTTGGGCACTTTGACATCCAACAGGGCTGGTGTCAAAATAGGATAGCAACAATAGATTAATTCGACCACATTGGGCATGGATGGAGGACGATTTTCTTTTTCCGTTTAGCCTGCAGGCTGAATATAATAAAATAAAAACTCAGTGTATGACCAGCTTAAATCTGCAAAGCAATATTTAAAAGTGCAATCATTTGTAAATGGAAAAAAAAGTTTTCCTTTCTAGTTCTCATGACGTATTTGCATCTGCTTTTCAATTAATATTTACTGTGATAAAACTGAGTAGTACACAATTTAAGTCTGTGGCAAATACCGGTATCTATCCTTCCAAACTTTTTCCAGAAAAAAAACCTTGTAGGCGGATTTACAAATTACCTGTGAATAAAATGTAATCCAACAGAACAAGAACCAGTCCAGATATATCTTGCAGACTAGTGAGGACTGAAAAATTGAATAAACCCAATTTTACAATTCAGGCAATTACGTTAGATAACTGGTTTGGTATGCAAACTGCTGTAAATAAGTTGTAAAGATTAACTAGCGTCAGTATATGCATTCACAGCGGAAGATCCAGCCATTCGTCTATAAAGGCTTTATCAATCAGACCATCCTGGGGGGCTACCTCCCATCTCATACTCCTAAAAATTAGGTTTTCCCTTAAATAATGTTTGAAAGTGAACACATCCCACCAGGTCTTCACCTGCTTTTCTAATGTGTTTTCTAACATTTGGATATTTTTAATGAAGTGTCTACCACCTAATGGTATGAATATAGAACTCGACCTAAATTGTTTTATAAATGTTTTTTAAAATAAAAAGGTCGCTTAATGGTGACAATGGTGATGGATTTCATATCTAGAATATGTAGTAAGTGTTCAGTTAATTGGTAGGAATGCTTTAGCAGTCCCACTATTGTTATTCGATTTTATTTATTTTAATTTTTATTATTAATTTTATTTATTATTCCGTACGTTTTTTGGCTCTGCGCAACTTCTGCATACTTTCAGCTATTAAAACCATTCAACTATTAAAGTGTTAGTCTCTTTCAACTTTTTTTCTACTATTTATACTTTTTAAAATATTAAGCTTTTTAACACTTTTTTTTTTTAAACATTGAAGTCAATGAGAGCATGCTTCAGATTCTTAAAATCTTCTGCTCCCAAAAGTTTCAGCTCCTTCATACGTTCACCTACAGACCCCAAACAAACTTTAAAATGTTCACAAAATATTCAGCTATCTGGCTATAGCTTTTCAGTTTGATATCTTTTACAGTTTTTATGAAAAAGCTGTTTGTTTAGTGGTCATTTCAGGAAATTTTAGCCATTAAACAGAGTGTACTGTGCTGCTCTTGTTGCCATGGTTACCAAAGCTTCTGTTATACACAGTGATGGGCGGTGGCTGGAGCATTTCAGCTCTGATTACAGAGCCCGGGGGAGGGGACAGACACACCATGTATTGATTTATAATAGAGGAATATGATGGGGCAGTTTTGATGGGGCAGTTTTGATGGTGGCAATATGATGGGGCAGTTTTGATGGTGGCAATATGATGGGGCAGTTTTGATGGTGGCAATATGATGGGGCAGTTTTGATGGTGGCAATATGATGGGGCAGTTTTGATGGTGGCAATATGATGGGGCAGTTTTGATGGTGGCAATATGATGGGGCAGTTTTGATGGTGGCAATATGATGGGGCAGTTTTGATGGTGGCAATAGGATGGGGCAGTTTTGATGGTGGCAATAGGATGGGGCAGTTTTGATGGTGGCAATAGGATGGGGCAGTTTTGATGGTGGCAATATGATGGGGCAGTTTTGATGGGGCAGTTTTGATGGGGCAATTTTGATGGGGCAATTTTGATGGGGCAATTTTGATGGCAGTATGATGGGGCAATTTTGATGGCAGTATGATGGGGCAGTTTTGATGGCAGTATGATGGGGCAGTTTTGATGGCAGTATGATGGGGCAGTTTTGATGGGGGCCGTTTTAGCAATTCAGCTATTCAGCATTCCCACGCATTTTCCCCAGGAAATGCATTTTCTAGTATATATTATTTCTATTCTGGATGTTATATAAGTGTTTTCTTATAACTTTTTTTAATTATTGTTTTAACTGATATATATTATATTCGGTCCAACTATATCAACCGTATGTTGATTATATGAAAAGTATTCAATTATGAACTGATTGTGTTGAAGTTTTAAACTTATATGGATTGTAATGTGCTATGTTTGTGGTGGATGATAGAGATATCATTGCTGCGGGCACACTGAGGGTGGATAAGCAATTTTCTGTCATTTGCATAAGTGGGTGTATTTAAAGATGGTTGCCGTGCCATACAGCCAATCCCAGGCCGAAGTTGGTATGACGAAACACGTCTGTACGGCAACAGGAAGTGACGTTCACGCACCACCGGAAGTGACGATCCGAGTGTTTTGAACTATCAGATCAGGGGAGGAATGACCTATACCTTATGTCTGCCGTGACGGGTATCTCTGGCATCTGCATCATATGAACGCAATTTTACCTTGCCTGTTTGTGAGTATATTACCATCGGGCTATGCTTTTTAGTAAATGCTTTATTTAATTTGACGATATCACACTATGTGGAGTCCTATTTCTCCTATATTACCCGCTGGGGAACGTGCACTGACGGAATTCATCTGAACCCTATGATGGTTAACTGCTTGATTGCCAAAACACAAGAGTGTGATGCAAACCTTTCTGGTGAGTTTACATCCAAACTGGGGAGTGGAGACACATTTTGGTCACATGGTGTGGTGTTGGATGAAGTTATCAACGGTCGACCCATAGATTTGACCCTATCAAGTGTGATTTATGGACTTTAATACACTATGCACATTATCACTTTTTGGTGTGTTATTCAAATATCCTTGCTGGTAATCATTTACCTTTTGATGCTACTGTTTACCTGTTCTCATTTATATTTGGTAGCTTGTTTGTATAAATCATATTTTACACCTAAAAAGTACATCTACCTAAACTGAGTATTGATTGCTTGACATTTAATTTACCCATCTGTGCCACCCTTTCTATAATAGGAGCCTGTTTAGTGTAAAAGAGGCTACAAAATTACAACTATCCAAAGCTATAGACTGGCCAGAGATGGATCTTTTTTTTTTTTTTTTCAGCCAGCAAGTTGCAGCTCCTAGTCAAATGAAAATTTTCTAATTGAGATTTGACTGGTCCCTGCTGCACTTGCCAAATTTCAATCCAGCTATAAATTTTGTGCTTGATTATGTTAAAGATTCTAAACTATTTCATCCATGTCTTTAATGAAAAACTATGCAACATAAAACTAGAAATTTCGTATTACATGCAATATAAAAGCAGTTCAGAGAAAAAGAAAAAAAAAAAGCATACTTTTGTGCTGGTGTGTGGGGAATGTCTTGCCTCTTTCTGGAGAATAGCTTCTGCTACTGACGCTGGAGCCGGATCTACTATGTGGAGAGTCTTTTCTAGTTACTGGAGATTCTCGGAAATATGGGGACTCTCTTCTGTGAGGAGACCGCTCCCGTATGTATGGAGGCTGGCATAACGTTTTTCTTCTGAATCCTTCTCTGTTCTCTCTTTGTTGAACATAAAATAACGTTTTGTGAAAACAAGAAAATTACAAAATGTTTTTTTTTTTTTTCCCATTAGCTTTTCTTAAAAAAAAAAAAAAAAAAACACCAACATGTGTGCATAGGACTCCACTGCCACATCTTCATCTTTTCATGCTATACAGTTTTAGCGCAGTGCATTTTATTTTTAGAAGTGGTTTCGTTGTCTTTGCTGCATTTAAGGTTGACTGGAGAAATGCATAAACAATATATATATATTTTTGTCTTAACACACAACTGCATAGCACAGAAGTGTTATATATATTATATATATACACACACACACACACACACACACACACACACACACACACAAAATTGGGAAGCAATGTGTGTGTAGTTCTATTAAGAGCAGGGTTTTACCCATATACTGTTTGTTTGAACAGCAGAATTTTTTCCACGTTGTTAGCCAATATAGGCTCAACAGGATAAAGAAATAGTACTAAGTTAGTTATACATTTTCTAATACTTTTTTAAAATTCTTTTTGAATTTTGGTTAGAATGGATTTTGGAGTTATGCCATTTTTTTTTTTTTTTTTTTAGAGTTATATTGATTTTTTCTTTTCTTTTTTTATTGTTTGAAAAAACGTGTTCACATTGTGCGATGTTAATATGCAATAGGTATATTATACAAAAGGGTCAATTAGGAGATTGGTGAAGGGATGCACCTGTGTGCACTCTAGCTTGATGCATTAGCCTATAAAAGCGGCTAATATGTTGAACAATACACATGCAACTTGATGAAGGATGGAGTTTCTGTCTGTAACTGTGCAGTCATTACTTGTATAAGCATGAAGACTGAAGTAAAACGCGTTTGAAACGAAGATTGCATCTTCAATTCTTAGTTATATATCTGGTAGAAGCAGGAGTGCCAAATCAGATGTGAATCTCTTTAGAAATGAGGAAGATATGGCAGAAGTGTCCTACCTGGTGTGTATGTATGTATACACATACACACATACCAACACATATACATACATACATACATACATACATAGCTCTGTGTGGAAGCAGTAGTCTATATGCAAAGGTCCGAGAAGCCCAGTCAGATCTCTAGCTCTGCATTTAGACAAGCGCATGCTCCTTGCCAACTGAAACGTTTCTACTGTTTTGGTTTTTTTTTTTACTTTTTATTGGTTTTCTGAAAAAGTTGTACAATACAGAGCCTTTGGGCATTCCCCGGCTCAAACAGCACAAAACAAATCAAAGAAAAAAACCACAGCTACTACAATGAAACCCCACAGGTTTTTACGCAGATTGAAACCTGCGTAAAAATGTTCATCCAGTCGTTACTGCTCGCTCTTACAAGTGTTATAGCAATGCAATAAATCTTTTCCATAACAAGGACAAGGTGCATTAGGTGTACTAGAAACACATGCATAAAGTCTTAGGCTTAATGTACACGGGATGCTTTTACAACCTCTCCTGAACAATTTAACTTGACAGATAGTAACCCACGTTTAAACGTCCGTTTTGCCATTTTTACACGCCGCGTTTGTGTTTAGAAGCGTTTGGAAAAAAAAATTATTATTAATTTTTTTTTTTCCCAAAATCGCCAAAAAAGAAAAACTACTAAACAAAACGCGGTTAAACGCTAGTTGCTGCATTTAGCGGCTGAAACATCAGAAACTTCGAAGTCTGAAGTCATTTTTTTTTTGCCTTCAAAGAAAAGCCTATAAAAACACAACTGCCTAAAAACGACATTAAACGAACCTGTGTACATGTACACATAAGATTACATTGGCTGAGTTCAGGGGCAGTTGAAAAAAGCATCCAACTGCCTCTGAACGTCCGTTTACCAGCAGCAGTGAGGCCTTAGGCTAGCATAACCATAAAAGACAATTATCTAAATGTCCGATTTATAGGAGGTATGCAAGTCACCTCCTACCCAACCATGCATCATTTTTCAGCATTTGTGATTGGAGGTGATAAGCTGCATTAACTAGGGACTTCCACAAATTTAAGGAGGGAACGTTTCCACTGTTTAAGACCAAGTGTTTAGCGCATCTGGAATGTATTTGTAAAATATTACAGAAAGAAAAAAAAAAAAAATAAAGAAGGTTTTTAGACTATATTCAGCACAAATCAATTTTTTTTTTCTAAGGAATAAAAGGAGAATAGGGAAAAAGCTAAATTATAGCCACTAAACGTAGCCACGGAGCACACACTTCCTATGATACCCAGCACCATCTAGTGACTATAAGGCAATATTTTCCCCATTTACATATATATATATATATTTTCTTAATGAACAACATTTGATCTGCAAGGAATAAAAGGCCGAGAATATTATTTGTGACCCACTCACACAGAACAAAATTTACATGCAGTTTTAATGGAACAAACAACTATCCATTTTTTAAAAATCATCAATACACCTCTGTGTGCAGTTTTAAACAGTTTTTTTTTTTTTTTTTTACACAAAATAAGCATAGAAAATAATGCTAATATACCCACAAATTGTATTTCACATTTATGCTGAATATACAGTGCCTTGAAAAAGTATTTATACCCCTTGAAATTTTTCCACATTTTGTCATGTTACAACCAAAAACGTAAATGTATTTTATTGGGATTTTATGTGATAGACCAACACAAAGTGGCAGGAAAATTGTAAATGGTTTTCAATTAATCCAATAATCAATTTAATCTCTGTATTAATAACGATGTTCTATGAAGCCCTCAGAAGTTTGTCAGAGAACCTTAGTAAACAAACAGAATCATGAAGGCCAAGGAACACACCAGACAGATCAGGGATAAAGTTGTGGAGAAGTTTAAAGCAGGGTTAGGTTATAAAAACATATCCGAAGCTTTGAACATCTGACAGAGCACTGTTCTTTCCATTTTCAGATGATGGATTGATTATGGCGCAACTGCAAACCTACCAAGACATGGCCGTTCACTTAAACTGACAGACCGGGCAATTAGAGCACTAATCAGAGAAGCTCAAAGTAACTCTGGAGGAGCTACAGTGATCCACAGCTCAGGTGGAAGAATCTGTCCACAGGACAACTATTAGTCGCGCACTCCTCAAATCTGGCCTTTATGGAAGATTGGCAAGAAGAAAGCCATTGTTGAAAGAAAGCCATAAGAAGTCCCGTTAGCAGTTTGCGAGAAGCCTTGTGGGGGACACAGCAAACATGTGGAAGAAGGTGCTCTGGTCAGATGAGACCAAAATTTAACTTTTTGGCCTAAAAGCAAAACTCTATGTGCGGTGCAAAACTAACTCTGTGGTGGCACTGGTGGCATCATGTTGCGGGGATGCTTTTCTACAGCAGGGACAAGGAAGGTGGTCAGAGTTGATGGTAAGATGGATGGAGCCAAATACAGGGCAATCTTAAAAGAAAACCTGTTAAGAGTCTGCAAAAGACTTGAGACTGGGGTGGAGTGTCACCTTCCAGCAGGACAAAGACCCTAAACATAAAGCCAGAGCTACAATGGAATGGTTAAGATCAAAGCATATTCATGTGTTAGAATGGCCCAGTCAAAGTCCAGACCTAAGTCCAATTGAGAATCTGCGGCAAGACTTGAAAACTGCTGTTTACAGACACTCTCCATCCAATCTGACAGAGCTTGAGCTATTTTGCAAATGGGCAAAAATGTCACTTCCTAGATGTGAAAAGCTGGTAGAGACATACCCAAAAAGACTTGCAGCTGTAATTGCAGTGAAAGGTGGTTCTACAAAGTATTGATACAAATGCATGCCACACTTTTCAGATATTGATTTGTAAAAAATTTTGAAAATCATTTATCATTTTCCTTCCACGTCACAATTATATGCCACTTTGTGTTGGTCTATCTCAAAAAAAAAATAATAATAATATCGCAATAAAATGCATTTACATTTTTGGTTGCAACATGACAAAACGTGGAAAATTTCAAAGGGTAGGAATACTTTTTCAAGGCACTATACATGGAGAGTTTGCTCAAGAATAAAGGGTCTGAAAGATTCTCACCTTACTTTCCATGATGAGTTGGCACAATATATATTTCATACAAGTAGGCCGAACCATTTATTGGCATCCTGGAATATGGTCTCATCACTCTAGCTTTGGGTGCAAAAGGGCTGAGCAACAACCCTACTGGAGAGTTGTTGCTGCAAACATATCCATGAGTTACCAGAAGTCCGATGGAGATTCAAGTCACCAGAATTTACCCATGTCTGAAATATCCATTTATGGATGTAGAGGTGCTACTTACAAATGTAGCATATTTTCTAGATCTACATGGATGTTCACCATTCCAAGCTTAGCACTACATTGCGCCCATTTGCCTGATAATTTACAAGCAACAGCACCTTTACAACACTATCTTTTTCTTACAAAAAGAATGTCCAACTACACATGTGTCTTGTCTAGTAAGGGACAATTGCTTGTCTTACTGAATACATCTCAGCGTGCTAAAAATAAACACACCTGTTATAGCCCCGGTACAGTGTAACCAGCACAAAGAGTAAAATAAAGTCAACATTTCGAGTTGGTTCATCTTACCATTAGACAGGTGGCTGTATCACCCTGGTGCTAAAATGGCCACCTATAAGCGACCAGCAATGTGGCTGAAATTCCCATCGTAACAGGTGCTGAAAGCCTTGAAAATCACCTTTTTCATGAAAACCAATGCATGTTCTATTTTAGCAGCACTAAATAATCAAACATAACTGAACAAATCTGTGTATGTTTTATTTTTCATGAAGCTAGTGAGATGTATGTATATACGTTCTTTTGTCTGTGCTTTGCATAAGGCATTTTTGTTCAGTTTGTTGGCTGTGTAAAGAGAATATGGGAGCAGTTGAGATTGGGAATGTCTATTTGTATGTTGGTCCCCTCAACTTCAGCAGACCTCCTCCTTCCCAAATCAGTCAACTAGCTGGTTTGGATTTTACCTAGTATTCGTTGCCTTAGCCCCCACCCCTTGAAGAAAGGCTGCAGCTGGGGATTCCTAAAGCATTTTTCCATATTTCTAGAGCACTTTCCATATGTATAATTATGGAAGTAATCCCAAAGAACATGCATGATACAGCAACTGCATTATTAATGTTTGTAGGTAGCTTTAAAGTATAACTAAAGGCAAACCTTTTTCAAACTTTTGGACAGATTGAAGATGGATTAGAACACCTTTTTTGCGGTCTGTGCCCCCCATTCTGAAAATTTAATGTCTCCATTTGTCCTGTTTACTTTTATCGTCGAAAGTGAAAGAAAATCCCAAATTTTGGGTTGTCCCCAGAATAGCTAAGTACCGTATTTATCGACGTATAACACGCACCCCAAGTTTAGGAGGGAATTTTAAGGAAAAAAACTTTTAGGAGGGAAGTTTAGGGACAAAAAAATTACATTTAAATGCCCATCAATTCAGCCTTATCAGTGTCCATCTGCAGCCTTGTCAGTGTCATTGCAGCCTTGTCAGTGCAGCCTTGCCCCAGTGTCCATTGAAGCCTTGTCAGTGCAGCCTTGCCCCAGTGTCCATTGCAGCCTTTTCAGTGCAGCCTTGCCCCCAGTGTCCATTGCAGCCTTGTCATTACAGCCTTGCCCCCAGTGTCCATTGCAACCTTGTCATTACAGCCTTAGACAGATTTAAATATAGCGCCGCCGAGATCGCAGGGACTGGGCGGA
Source organism: Aquarana catesbeiana (assembly GCF_042186555.1). Classification (NCBI taxonomy): domain Eukaryota; kingdom Metazoa; phylum Chordata; class Amphibia; order Anura; family Ranidae; genus Aquarana; species Aquarana catesbeiana. The sequence goes on along the minus strand of NC_133326.1, from coordinate 246,187,911 downwards.
GCTGAGATACACACAGCCGAGTGTACTCGGCTCCGCTCGCAATCACGCCGAGTCCCGCCCTATGATGGACATAACACAGGTCCAATGGCGGGACTGGGCATGACTGTGAGCGGAGCCGAGAAGAGCCAAATACACTCGGCTATGTGTATCTCGGCGGCGATCGCTCCGCTCACAATCAGCAGAGATCGTCGGGGATCGGCGTATAACACGCACCCACGATTTTTCCCTGATTTTTAAGGGGAAAAAAAGTGCATGTTATAAGCTGATAAATACGGTACTTCAGTGGAAAACTTCCAATGGGGACACTAGTTCTACTGACTTGGGGGCCCCAAGAAATGCCCTTAATTTGCATGGATTTCCTTTCACTTACTTGTTTTGGCTATGGGAAGTGAAGGTAAATCTCCCCAATAGGACACAGATGGCAAAAATGAAAAAAGTTTGGCCTATAGTTCTACTTTAAGCTTTCCCCTAGAAGACGTGAATAGGGGTGACAACAGAAGACCTAGACGTTACACAGGCTGGGACTTTCAAGAATCAGACCAAGAACACAAAAGTGAGCGGAATTTACACACAAAGTTTACTTCTTAGATAATCTGGTCCCAATTTACTACTCCAATTACCAAATAAGTATGGCTAAAAATATCAAAACTAGTAGGTGCTTAAAGCTCCCCATGTATCATCTAACTTTAGTTTGGTCCAACCTGGTCCAAACTATTTACTTCACTAACAGTTGCAGCGTGCACTGTATAACTTTGTAGCTGAGCTACACAAAAGTATACAACACTGGGTTCTGGCAGCAGGACAAGAACTTCCAGTCCCACTCCTAAAACAAAACAAAGTTGGGCTGAGTGCTGCTCAGTCATTCAGAGGAAATCTTTGAATTTCATGAATGAATACAAAGCTTTCTCTGACTGGCTGAGGTGGAGTTTGTGACATCAGCTCATCTCTCTGCCTCAGCCAACCTGAGGAATCTTTGTATTCATTCACAGAATACAAAGCCACCTCTGAATGACGAGTAGCGCTCAGCCCAACTCGATTTTTTTTCCCAGAAAGTGGCATAGGCAGTTCACAGTATACAGTTTATACACACAGCTGCTGCAACGGTTAGTGAAGTAAATAGTTTGTTTGGACCAGTTTGGTTAAAACTATTTAAAGGCAAATGAAAAATCAGTTTTAAAAAAGGTAGGTTTTGCTTTAATTCGCAGAGCAAAAAAACAGGATCACTTTAATGCCAACATCCGCAGTTGCTTATACTTACCATTTGGCTGCAAGTGTGAAGACATGAAGCCCTGTGTAAGCGCCATGTCATTACTTGAGCTTCTAAAACAGGGCTAACGACTCCATCCTTACACCTTCATTACAGGGTTTGTTGCCTGAGCAGCCAACTGCTTAGCCAGCATTGTCACATTGGAAGATAGGGAGTGGGTCAAATGAATCCCCATACCCGGAAATGCAAGGTTAGCGGCTTTCCTTTTTGCAGGAGAATGGGGCAAAACCATGGAGAGTATAAGTAGCTGTGGGGTACAAGACTAAAGTTACTTGCTACTTTGCCCTGCACAGGCAAAGCACAGGTTTGCTTGAAGGTCACTTTTGGAACAAGGACAATGTTTGTTACAATATATTATGAAATTACCCATTCAATGGGCATTTAGTATTTTCCAATGTACCTTACATTTGCATATTTTATAAGCAGGATAAAAAAACAAAAAAAAAAAACAAAAAAAAAAACCTAAGACTTTTAAACAATTGATGTACCGTCCTCAGAGTTACCAAAGGTAATGGGACTAAAGGATTAACGCAACAGTATTTTTGGAACCCTCTATCTAGCACACAGTTATCCTATTTGTTGGGCAGTTTTAGCTCAAATATGGCAAATCATCTTGTGCAAGTTAAAAAAAAAAAAAAAAAAAAAAAAAATCAATGGGAAAGCTTAGATTTGGATAAAGTAAAGGAGAATAATTCTGAAAGATTTAATTAATCCCAGTTGAGGAGTTTTCGACTTACTTTCTATAGCAGTGAGAACCAAGGCACTGATATTATCTGAACTCTTTTTGCCTTTCTGAAAAGCATTGTTTCTATATACTCCTTGAGAGAATCTACAAGGGACTGATGATAGCAATAATCTGCATAGGTCTAGCGAGGCTAACATTTTTTTTCTTCTTTTTTTTTTTTTTTTTTAAACAAAAAAGGGGAAAATAAAATCACTTATGCTTCACTACTCTTGGTAATCACAGGAGTAGTGCTGATATTTTACCTAGCTGTTTCTATTGAATAAAAAGTAGGGGTGTTTTATATCGCTTGGTAAATAGTGCAATACTTCCGTACAAAATACATAGTTTGGTTTATCTAGAGCGGGGTTTCTCAACCAGGGTTCCTCCAGGAGGTTGCTAGGGGTTCCTTGAGCAATTTCTGCCTCTCAGATAAGTTCCCACTGACACCATTTATTTTTTTTGCCGTCTGTAAAGGGGTAATTTCTCCCAATGACCACAAGTGTAAGGAGCATTCTTCTCATTGACCATCACACTAATGTATCATGAGTTGTAGATATAGTCATTTTTAGCAGGGATTCCCTGAGACCAGAAAGTTTTTTCAAGGGTTCCTCTGTGTTAAAAAGGTTGAGAATGGCTGATCTAGAGTATCGAGCCATTGATACATATCTGAATCTTGGTCTAACGGTGGAAAAAGTAGGGCCAGCAGAAAAACATGTACCCCCTTACAGTGTGGTTTGTCAAGAGAAAGAAGAAAAGAGTCCGTAAAGGCCCTTTGAAAGTATTATTAACACATGTTTACAAAGCAAGCTTTTAAGCATAAATGAATGCGTTCCAGTTTTTTTAAAAATAGGGCCAGTTCCAGAATGTGTTCCAGTTTTCTGGCCCTATTTAAACATATTAGTGCACTACAGTATTAATACCGGTGTTCTGTATAGTGCATGGTTTTTATATTACATGAAATATACTGTATATATTTGTTCCAAACGCATTACATTATTTAAGCAAAACGTTTGTATTAAAAGGTAATGTATTGCTACAAAATAACTGCAAAATTGCCTACGTAATGGCAAAAGGAAGCTGAAAATCTCACTTCAATAAACTAGTTAACTGAAAATGCGTTAATGATAAAATTGTGTTTTCACAACTATGTGCCTATTTTACCTCCAATTAGCTTGGTGAGAACTCATTAGCACAGCTGTGTCACTTCCACAAGTAGAAAACATTCTGAAATTAATATATAGAACAGCGTTAGTAAACTGCATCATGGTTCAGTGATTCAGTAACTATGGGACCTTAGAATATGTATCCAAACAATAAAGATGTATAAGAACTTAACATTTGCAGGAAAAATAAAAATCATGGCCATCCAATTCAAACCAATGTCAACCCATTTTAACACATTTATAATAAATGGTGTCTTTTACAAAACTTTATGAGCAAATATACAGAAGATGGCTGGAAAGCTGCCATTTCCGCTTGGTGAATTTATGCTCAGTTCTTACAGTGGAACAACGTAGTTCAGCGTAGAGAGAAGCTGTAACCATTTTGAATGAGCTTCAAGACACTTGTGACTCAGTCACTCCACCAAGCTGGAAATCCTTAGCATGGACACCACCCAACAGTGCTTCAAAGCAAGAAGAAAAGATACCGAAGATAATTTACATGAGTAAAGACGTGAGCTCAAGCTCCTCCAAAAGAAATAAAACTAGGTTCAACAATGCAGCAGATGATGTAAATAGAATTCTGTATACTCTACCTACAACTTGTAATTAAAAAATAGAATAGTTTAGAATATGCCCAGCCTGGATAAACTGAATCACTTTGCTTAATGTACATCTGCATACAATAAATAGTATATAACTACAGCCATTGCAATGCTGCAATCTGTAGCATTGCAGGCTGTGCTACATTATACTGTAAAAACAAAAAGAACATAGCTATGGTTCTTGTTATAGTCACTGCATTTCCTGGCAGCCAGGAGCATCTTACAAAATGTTAGAACAGTTTCTAATTCAAGGTCTATGGGTAACCCAAAAAAGAACTGCACAATTAGTGGCCGCTGCAATCTGGTTGCAAAAAAAAAAAACAAAACAAAACAAAAACAAAAAAACAAAAAAAAACAAACAGTTTTTTAATAAAATCTGTTAATAATCCTTACTTGCCAGATTCCGAATTATGCAAACATATAGAGGTGGTAATAAACAACATACAACTGAAGCATCTATGGTGGAGCACAGTCTCAACAGAATCACGTGTGCAGGGCTAGGATGGTATCACAACTAAGTGCTTCAGTTTGGTGTACTTTAATGAGCCCCAAGATCTGTCATGAAGTGCAGAAATGGGCATCATGCAGACAGAATATTAAAAAAAAAAAAAAAAAAAAAAAAAAAAAAAAGAAAGAAGGAGCACCACTTTTACAGGCGTTTGACTTCGTTACCCATCTTGTTAACACACTTCCAAGTTAGCCAACGTGGCCATGCACCCATAGGCATTTACAAGTGTTTAAGAAGTGGAGTGTTTAGCGGCTAAAAAGTAAACGCACCACCAGCGCATCCAGGAAAAGAAGGTTTGGGCAGAAAAAAAGTGGAACGTGCATAAGCACACCTAAAAACTAGATGGACTTTATGCCCATTTGCGAGTTAATCCATTCTAATTGGCAAGAATAAACGAATATTCTGGCCAATAAAATGCATTATTGCATAAACGCGTGTGCAATACGCAGCTTTTACTGCGTATACACCCCATTCATACTTGTCCAAATTCTATGCATGAAGATAAAAAGCCTTCTGTGTACAGTAGTCTCCCCAGCACCCCCTAACACTTGCCTCAGCCCCATCTCTGTCCAGCGATATCCAGAAGTCCCTCGGCCGTCCAAGACTCTCCCTTCTAATTGCCTGAGATAGCAGCGGTGCCATTGGCTCCCGTGGCTGTCAAAGTTAGTTAGCCAATCGGGAGAGAGGGGGCTGGGTCGAACGGCAGCTCAGTGTCTGAATGGACACACGGTGCTGTGGCTCGGCTCAGGTGCCCCCATAGTAAGCCGCTTGAAGTGGGGGCACTCGACAGGAGGGAGGGGCCAGGAGCAGTTTAGAGGGACCTGGGCTGCTCTGTGAAAATTCACTGCACTGTGCAGGCAAGTATAAAAATGTTTTTTTTTTTAAATAACAAAAATTACTTTTCAATCACTTTAAATATAAAAGATTTATATCCCCCTTCCACTTCCACACCTGACTCCTAGTTAAAATGCCCATGTATCCTTACTTCTGGGTGTAATATATATATATATATATATATATATATATATATATATATATATATATATATATATATATATATATATATATATATACACACACACACACACACACACACACACACACACACACACACATACACACTGTTTCACAGTATAAATTAACCCCTTATAGTAGCCATTATCTGCTCTTTTTGTATTATAAGAGGGCCAATTTTAGTTTTTTTAACCCCATTATGACAGGTGATACAAGAAAAACCCAAAAACATGCTGCTGCTACTAAACATCTTAGGCCTGGTTCACACCAATGCGTTTTTTTGGTGCTTTTTGCAGAAACACACTACAGTTCATTTACCTGGTTTCCTATGGGACACATTGACATCTATGCTTTTTTCAGCCGCTGAGTATTTGGAAAGGGTCAAGAACTTTTATCAACGCCAAATTGTGCTTTTTTTGCTTTTTTTTTTTTCCTGTTTCAATAGACTTCAATGGAGAAGCTGCAGAAATGCATGAAGGGCCTTTTACCAGCGATTTGCGTTCTTTAATCTGCCCAACAAATTTGCCAAAAAAAGCATAGCATATGCAAAAAGCAAATCCCAGCAAAGATGCGTGCACAAAAAAAAAAAAAAAAAAAAAAAAACGCAAAAAAACAAACATACAGCAAAAAGCACTGCAGAAAACGGATCAAAAAGCAAACTGCATAGGTGTGCACCTGAGCCTTATGCTGGCCATACACGTATCGATTTTCAGACGAGAATATTCCTACGAAAAATATTTGTACATTCGCTGGATGAAAGAATGTCGTTTTAAAACCAATGTCATTTCTGAACCAAAACCCCATACACCGTCTGAAAATTCTGCTAAATCGAATTTACCCGTCACTGTGGTCGAAAACGAACGTCAATTTGACCCCACTAACGAGTAGAAAATAAAACGAACGTTCTTAAAAATTATTATTTTTTTGAAGGGAGACATTGTTTTTTGTGTGGCCAGCATAAGCGATAGCATTCGCAGGTGTCCCCAGATGAAGTCACGAGGTGTGACGTAACGCGTAGGGAGTGACCGCGAGTAGACGCAAACCGGAAGTCACGTGAGAAGGTGCTCTGAACTCCGTTCCATCTGTTTTTTTTTTTACGGTTTTTAATGTTCTTAATGTAGGAGTCCAATTTGCAGCACTTTAATAAATACATTTTAGTTCACCCCAACATACTAAACCATTGGAGGCTTGTTTTTTTCTTCTCTTTATCACTAAAAATTCACACTTCATTGGAGTATATTGGGACAGCCATGTGAATGCTAATATAAACTGAGAAGAAACCGCTAGAGCCATGGTTATCGGATGAGAACTAATTTGGGCCCCATTTCGATGCTGTACAAAGATCAACATACCTGGGGTCACTTAGCGATGCTTGTTTCTACATACATATAAGGTGAGAGTTCTGAGAGACTGGTGTCATTAGGAGACCATCTGTGAAGACATCCATGAACTTTTTTCGGCTTTTTTATTGTTACACTTAGCCACCTTATATTTATTTATCCACCTTTTGAACTTTGCTCCTCTGGAATCACGATTTAAGATTTTTATTTTCACCCCACGGATAGAGAGAACTTTGCAGAGCACTTTTTATTCATCCACACTTCATTTTTATACTGTTTTTTAGTAATACAGTGCACTTTACTCGTATGCACTTTATACACGTTTCATGAAATGCTTGTTTTTCACATTGTTGTGTGTGATTAGATATGATTGTGCAAGATCACTTTTGTTTTTTATTGCTTATTTGTGTAGTGTGAACACTTTCACTTTTAGTCACAGGTAGCTTTTATCAAGCCACCTGCCTATGACAAGGGAGTCTGTCATACATAATACATTACAGTTCTGTCTGAAAATCGGCAAAACAGTCTTTACGTTTTTCTTTAACCCCTTCCCGACAAGCCACCGCAGTTATAATGCGGCAGGTTGGCACTGCTGGGCGAGCCGTTGTAGCTGTACATCGGCTCTTTAAGATGCTGTAGCAGGCGCGTGTCCCCAGAGCAGATGCGCGTGCCCAGCGGGCGCGATGACCGCCGGGCACCCGCGATCGCTCTTAACAGAGCGAGAACCCGGGATCTGTGTGTGTTAACACACAGATCCGGTTCTGTCAGGGGAGAGGAGACAGATCGTGTGTTCTTAAGTAGGAACAACGATTTGTATCCTCTAGTCAGCCACACTCCCCCCCGGTTAGAAACACAGTTAAACCTTATCGCCACCTAGCCCTTTCCCTGCCAGTGACATTTATACAGTAGTCAGTGGCTATTTTTAGCTCTGATCGCTGCATATACGTCACTGGTCCCAAAAAAGTGTCAAAAGTGTCCGATGTGTCCATCGCAATGTTTCAGTCCTGGTTTAAAAAAAGAAAAAAAATATCACAGATCACCGCCATTACTAGTAAAATAAAAAAAACATGTAATAAAAATGCCATAAATCTATCCCCTATTTTGTAGAGGCTATAACTTTTGCGCAAACCAATCAATATACGCTTATTGTGATTTTTTTTTAACAAAAATATGTAGAAGAAAAATACATATCGGCCTAGACTGAGGAAAAAAAAAAAATTATTTTCTTTTGGATATTTATTATAGCAAAAAGTACAAAATAGTGTTTTTTTTTTCAAAATTGTCTTTTTGTTTATAGTGCAAAAAGAAACCACCAACAACGTCGCACGACCGCACAATTGTCAGTTAAAGTGCTGCAGTGCCGTATCGCAAAAAACGACCTGGTCAGGTAGGGGGCAAATCCTTGCGGGGCTGAAGTGGTTAAATAAAAAAAATTATGAGATTTACCAGATTCAACCTCTAACATACAGTAGATCTCTTCTGTCTGTTATTCTGAGTGGATTAGAGATTTCCTCCTTAACCATTAACCATATAGCTGGTTATTTATATTTACCACTGCGTATAGATATTTAAGAATTTCCCTTTTTTTCTTTTTAAACTTTACAAACTTTAAAAAGGTTATTATCCGGAAAAAAAAAAAAAAAAAAAAAAATCGACCAACTAATCAATTATGCAAATAAATCGTTGCAGGCCTACACCATAGACATTCCTTATCTGTATATATCCTGGTGCTAGGGTATACTATAGAATGACAGCAGCTGCTATATATATAGTGCCTCAGACATTCCATAGAGCAGAAATTGTTTCAATTTTGTCAGTGTAAGCTGTCTGCCCATGCATCGTACGGGCAGTTTCACAAAGTTGGGAAGAATCAATGAACTATTCAGAGTGCTTAAAGCGGGGTTCCGGCCAGCTAAAAAAATTTTTTTAAGTCAGCAGCTACAAACACTGTAGCTGCTGACTTTAAATAAGTAGACTTACCTGTCCTGGGTGCCCGCGATGTCGGCCGCCCGAGGCCGAACCGTCCCTCGGCTCTCGGGTCCCGGCACCGCCATCCTAGGTAAGGGAAACAGGCAGTGGAGCCTTACGGCTTCACTGCCAGTTTCCTGCTGGGCACGTGCGAGCGGCGCAGCGATCTGTGAATGGCCCTGTGGTGTTCTGGGAACACACACAGTTCCCAGAAGACAACGGGGCCGCTCACCGAGGAGAAGAACACGCTGCGGAATAGGAAGAGGCAGATTAGGAAGACTGCCTAGCAACAAGGGTTTAGGTAAGTATAAACATTTTTTTTTTCCAAATGTTTTTTATTTTTTTTTATTTTTTTAGGAATTTTGGTGGCATTTTTTTTTCCAGGGTGGCCCTCCGCTTTAATAGCGCCGTGGTAGTTCACTGAGAACTACAAGCTGACAGCAGCAAAGAATGTTGGTACTTGTAGTTCATTTATTCAAAAAACTCTGAATGAATGACGCAGCCGTGTGGGCGGAGCACCGCATTTCCGTGCATGTTCCCAAAGGTGAACTTATCCTTTAAGTGATTAAATAGAAAAGGCCTGTTTTAGCAGGGCAGGGCTGAATCAGTATTTTAGTAGAAAACATTAACCTAAAAATAAACGAAATCCTGCTAAATAGAAATAATACAATAACTAATTAGCCTGCAATATACACCAGTTAGAATACAAATGAAAAGCACCTGGTTAAGATGACCTTCAGGTGAACTTTCAACAAGCTGTAAACAAAGGGTAGCCATCATATGTCAATTGGCCCTCACAAAGTTTTATTGCCCAGAGAATGTTAATAGTATTTAAACTGGGGATGCTGTAGTCAGCCTTATTAGTTGACATACTGTGACACTATGCAGTTTAATCAATGGTGCAGTTTTTATGGTACCCATCTCTTAGTCATGTGAACAGCTTTAAAGCAAACACCACATTAAAACATCTGAGCAATGAAAACAGTGCCACATATGGGTGGAAATAACATGTGATTCTATGCCAGATGCCCTTGGGCAATGTACGTCTATAAATCCACAGTACGAATAGAATATGAACTAAAAGCAACAGTTGCATAAAACAGACTCATTTGCAGAGTTTCACCCCCCCATCAAAACAGCTTTTCAGACAAAGTATTACTGTAGTGGTCCAAATTAGCTCGCTATGGAATCTACGACAGGTAATGTTATGTAGAAATACTTCTCTTGCCCTCATGAATTCTGTGAGCCTCCATTACAGGGCTTCTCAATGAGCGCTTTAATACGGTCCTGATCCTGCTAATGATACGGCTTATTTAATACACTTGTGTGAGACTCTGGACGTGGTTGCCACCATGCCTTTATCTTATATCTAGAAAACCAAAATGTCTCTTATTGGGTCTTTGAAGGCAACTTTTGATCAAAAAAAGAAGGTTACAATATCAGTATTACTACTACTACTATTCCAGCTTAAAAGGACTTTTTCCACATATATTTACATCACATAATATAAAATACTTTTTCAAGAAAGGATTACAACATAATTGTTTACAAATCCAAATGGTATCCCCCACATCTGATAGCTCGCAACCATGAAGCTTGCAAGTTGACCCACTCATCCTGAGGACTCTAATGTGTTTCAAATATATTTAAAATTATCTTCCTCAGGGATAAGATATCATTATTGGTTTTGTATGGAAGGAGGCTGTCCAGATCCACATGGGAGAACTCTCACATTGCCAGGACCACCATTAAAGTATGCAGAGACCACCATTTGTATGTATCATAAGATATGGCTAAAGGATGCTGCAACTATGGCATTATTCTATGTATGTCTACCATCCACTTTCCATTATAGCAGGGAATTGGGAGAATATAATAGCCTCGAAGGAGGCCACCAATTGGCCCAGAACTCACATGGATATTCTCAGAGGGATGTTTGACCCTAATGGCCCGTACACGCAAAAATCGGAAGGAAAATACCGCTTTTGACGCAATCGTACGATAATCGGATCGTTAGTACAGAGCTTTTGAGAGCGGATCACGACAGTTCATCCAATATTCGATCGGACAAGCACGAAAATGTTCCTCGTACGATACCAGATCGTACGATTTTCGTTTAGCCAGTACAGTTGTCGTCCGAAAATACAATACAAATATATTACAACACATGACATCGGTTCCGATTTTTTTCTGTCATACGAGAATTTTTATGACTTTAGTAACCCATTCAATTTCTACTTGCGACTATTAACCTCCCTGGCGGTATGATTATTTTGGATTTTAGGTGCTGAAAGCGGTACAATTATTTTGCATGGAAATTTGGCGTTTTATATTGTAGGCCTGTAATTCTTAACAATAACACACTTAAATCTGTCCAAACAAGAGTCTAGTAGATATCCCGGGTATGATGAAGTTTGAAACACAAAAACATAAAATTATAATATAATAAATAAATATAAATAATTAAAAAAAAAAAAAAAAAAAACATTTCCCCACGATTCACTATCGCTCAATTCTGCAAGTGTTCCAATTTACTATCGCTGTTTTCTAGCTGGTCTAAAGCCACTTCTGACGTAAAGGGACACTTTTTGGTTGCTATGGACAATCTCAAGTTTCCAGGCAGAAAGAACAGTATATATGAAATAAAACTGCATGCAGGGCATTGGACAAAGCACTGGGGACAAAAGGGATGTGAAATAATTTCACACAGTAATCTGTAAGATTACAGTACTGTATGTGTTATGATTTTTACTTTTTTTTTTTTTATTTGCCGCCAGGCTCCGCCCCCGTGCGTCGCAACGCTCGCATGGAACGGAGCCTGGCACAGAGAGGCTTTGGAGGAGACAGAGCCCGCAGACACAGCGGGGGACATCGCAGGATCCTGGGGACAAGGTAAGTAACACGGCACCAGGATCCTGCAATGTAATCCCGAGTGTGGCTCGGGGTTACCGCTAATGGTGCTGAAATTTAACCCCCAGCCACACTCGGGAAAACCGCCAGGGAGGCTACGCAAAAAAAGTCGTCAGATTTTCAGATTATGTGTACGAGCCATAAGGCCCCAAGCATGAGACCCGAGGGTGACCAGTTTTCTGAAGACAGACATTTGCTTGTGCTGTATATAAAAGGAGGACCAAGTAGTCCAAACAAAAAAGGGAATGGTGGAAAACGGTATTTTATGAAAGTTGATTACCCAACCAATAGCCTTAATTATCTGAACAGCCATGTGAATGTTTGCAAGTAGTTGGAAGAGGAGTCCTTCAGAAAAAGGTTGTCTAGTTACCCTGTGATCTGAATGCCCCAAGTCCATCCCCATGGTGTAGGGTCCAGGTAATGCTTCCTGCCAGGCCATTGTCTTTTCCCGTCAGGCGGGGGAGGCCATCTCCGCAGGGAAAAGACAGCGATTATTGCTAGCAGCCACTTGCAATAATCGCAAGAGAATCCAGCAGGCTGGTTGTACTGAAGTTGATCGATCAACTTGGTACATTCAGCCTGCCCATTAAAGGATGGAATCTCGGCCATAGGAATAGTTTATGGCTGGCCTAAGAATATCAAGCCTGAATCCTGTGCTGTATGGTTTAGTTAATACAATATTGCTTTGCTTGGGTATTTTTATGGTGTTGGTTGTGGGGTTTTTGTCTTTTGTTAATGGCAGAACTATAGTGCATGAAAATTTTATTAAAAAAAGGACAAGGTGTTACAACCCTTTTCAGCTTTTATCAACAAATGTGTTTCTGGCATGATCTGTGTTTGTGAAGTTACAGGACGGGGAATGGGGAGGGGGGGGGGGGGGTGCGGGATTGGTTCTACCTTATGTCTAGCAGTAAGAAGGGTCGCTGGTTCGAATCCCAACCACGACACTACCTGCCTGGAGTTTGCATGTTCTCCCTGTGCCTGCGTGGGTTTCCTCCGGGTACTCCGGTTTCCTCCCACACTCCAAAGACATGCTGGTAGGTTAATTGGATCCTGTCTAAATTGTCCCTAGTATTTATGAATGTGAGTTAGGGACCTTAGATTGTAAGCTCCTTGAGGGTAGGGACTGATGTGAATGTACAATGAATATGTAAAGCGCTGCGTAAATTGACGGCGCTATATAAGTACCTGAAATAAATAAATAAATGTCGCCTTCTAAGTTCTCTTTATTTGTGTTAGAAAGATTGACAGTTTTAGGTGGTCAGTCTGTTTTTTTAAGGTTTTAAAAAAAAGGAAAAGACCCGCCTAAGGCAGCCCATACACGATTAATTTCTTCTTTCAACCAGCTGGTTGGAGGAAAAAAAAAAAAAAGAAGGAAAAGCGAATTCCCCCATCCACATTCGAGGTGGATATGGAAATCTTTCCCGCTGTGGTATTGTATTCTGACTGTGAGAGGACTTCGCCATCAGAATAAAATAAACACAGTGCTGCCTTCTACAGCCGGTGTCATGGTACGTTTGGGGAAAAAAAAACAACAGGCTGGCTATATACACAAGTCAATTGATAGATCAACTTGTGTATAACCAGCCTGCCCATACATGGATAAAAATGAGGTAGATAGTGGAATCTTCCTTACTGCACTATTGTATTCTGACAGTGGGGACTCCTTTGCTGCTAGAATACAATGATCAGTGCTACAGCGCTGATTGAAGGAAAGTTTTCCATCATTCTCATTCAAGAGAAGATCATTAGATAGACCTCGAGCATGAACAGCCTTAGATGAATCAAAATTCGTCCGGTCTATGCTGAACAGATTTTCGATCCATCTATGGCCAGCTTTATTCAAGGTTTTGAAGCTAGAGAGTATGCATGTCAGCCTGCCAAACAGCATTTTTACAAGTATATTAACAAAGTCTCTCGTAATATTTCCCATTTGCATCATTAAGCTTAAAACTGAATAGTAATTCTGCATCTCATTTGTCAGGTCTTGAAGGCATTGCTGCCAGGCTTACATGGATGAACAACTTTCCATTAGTAATACTCTGATATGTGCTGCAAAGCAGAGATAGGCACAATGAAATGACAATTTGCCCTTTATCCTGAATGGTTATCTGAGGTACATTTAGGAACCTGAAACATTGCTCATCAGTAGCAAGATCACAGATAAGAAAGGTGACTGCTAGTTCAGATAAGTTTTTTGTAGTTGTGCAGTGCTGACTTAAGCTGACCATACACCATTCCTGAGGAATCAGATGACATTTTCTTTGGGGATAGCCTGTCAGCAGCCTCCTACCCGACCTTTTTTTTTTTAAATGAAGGACAGAGCCAGGTGGAAAACTGTTGCCCAAACAGCGACTGCATCCAGTCAGATACAGCTACTGTTCAGGCATTCTGACAGCTGCTTGTGCTGTGTGTGGGGAGTACAATACAAGGGTTTAGGAGGTCCTGGCTTGTAAAAACGTATTATCTTCCCCATCCTTTACTAGGGATGGGGAAATGGCTCAAAAAGGTAATAACTGTAAAGCCCCATACACACTATCAGATTTTCTGCTGATGTTTTCCTTCAGATTTATCAAAACCATATAATATGAGGTCAAACCTTAGAAGTTTCAATTTGTATGCAATCAGGCAGGCCCTTCCACTACATGGTTTTGGTAATTCTGAAGACAAAAATCAGCAGAAAATCTGATAGTGTATATGGGGCTTAAGAGGGAGTTGATGAAAAAATGTAATTTTTAAAAAAAATTTTCCCCCTAACCATTGGACAACTCCCTTCAAATCGTTTTGTTCCTGGGAACATGCTCAAACGATCTGGATTCATTTTGGTGTGTGTGTCCTGAAGGTCGGTTAAACGCTGGGATCAACATTGGGATCGTGCACAACTGCTGCTGAATATACCCATATGTACTACCTGTAATAGGGGTCATGGAAGTCTGGCGAGTAGGATGTGTGACAGGTGATGGTGGTGGAAGATATTTCAGTCAAATTTACCTACTGTTCAGCAGGGATTTGAAGATTGTGTACAATATCTGAAGAAGTTGTTACATCATCTGAAGACTTTGATACATTGGGGGTTATTTACGATAAATCCACTTTGCACTGCAAGTGCACTGAAACTGCAGTCGCTCTAAATCTAAGGGGTAGGTCTAAAATGAGTGGAAGCTCTGCTGATTTTAAAAAATGGCATGGGTCCATACCAGACCCTTATCTGAGCACACAGCACGGCAGGTCAGGAAAGGGGGTGGGGACAAGCGAGGGGGGTGGGTGCTTTGGGGGCAGGGGGGTCCTGCGCCCCCCACCCCAAAGCACTTTGTCTCCATGTTGGAGGAGGACAAGGGCCTCTTCCCGATAACCCTGGCCATTGGTTTCCAGGGTCTGTGAGCGGGGAACTTATCGGAATCTGGAAGCCCCCTTTAATAAGGAGGCCCCCAGATTCCGGCCCCTCACCCTATGTGAATGAGTATGGGGTACATGGGGGTACATTGTACTCCTACCCATTCACATAAAAAAAAAAAAAAAAAAAAGTGTCAAAAATAAAACACATTATACATGTTTTTAAAGCAATTTATTATGGCAGCTCCGGCATCTCTTCCGACTTCTCCCTCCTGTGCTGATGTCTTCTGCCTCTGCTGGTTCTTCTCCGCTCTCTCTCTGGTCCTTCTCCGCTGTCTTCTGCCTCTGCTCCTCTTCCGATGTTGACTTAACGCTCTCTACTGCTCTAATGCTGGGTGCGCAGTGTGCCCCTACTTTATATATTGGCATGGGGCGGGCTCACCGGGTGATGTCACCCGGAGGCCCTGTCCCTTATGATGTCACCACCCAGGGTATGATGAGGAGGTGACATCATAAGTGGCGGGCCTTCCGTGACCCCGCCCCATGCCAATATAAGTAGTGGCGCACTGTGTACCCAGCATTAGAGCGGGAGAGAGCGTCGAGTTAACATCGGAAGAAGAACAGAGGCGTAAGACAGCGGAGAAGAACCAGCAAAAGAGTGAGAAGACCCGGCAGAGGGAGAAGAACTGGCAGAAGGCAGAAGACATCAGTGGAGGAGGCAGAAGAGACGGAGAGGAGAGAAAAAGTCAGAAGATACGCCGGAGCTGCCTTAATAAATTACTTTAAAAAAACATGTGTAATGTGTTTTATTTTTGACACTTTTTTTTTTTTAGGTGAATGGGTAGGGGTACAATGTACCCCATTCTCATTCACATAGGGTTGGGGGGCCGGAATCTGGGGGCCCCCTTGTTTCCTGACCTGCCGGGCTGTGTGCTCGGATAAGTGTCTGGTATGGATTTTGGGGGGACCCCCACAATGTTTTTTTTTCGGCGTGGGGGTTCCCCTTAAAATCCATACCAGACCGAAGGGCCTGGTATGCTCCTCGAGGGGGAACCCATGCCAGGGTTTTTTTCATTGTGCGTGGAGTTCCCCCTAAAGAATTATACCAGACACAGTGCCTGGTATTGTTGGGGATCAAAGTCGGATCCCTGTTCATTGAGGTCGGACGCATGTCGGACTTCAAGTCGCAGGGCAAAGTCGGATCCAAAGTGGTACGACTGTCGCATCGTACCAGTGTGAACCGGAGCGATTATTCGCAAATGGAAGAAATACACAACCATCAATCGCCCTCTATCTGAAGCTTGATGCAAGATTTCGTCTCATGGGGTAAGGATGATCATGGGAAAAGTGAAGGAAGGATCAGCCCATAAATACACGGAAGGAACTTGTGGACGATTTCAAGGCAGTTAGGACCACAGTCACCAAACAAAGCATTGATAACGCCATGGAAATTGAAATTCTGTAGCGCCTGCAATGTCCCCCTCCTCAAGAGGGGGGGGGGCCCATCTGAAGTTTGCCAATGTACAGCTAAATGATTCAGAGAAGGATTGGGAGAAAGTGCTGTGGTCAGATGAGACCAAAATTTATCTCTTTGGCATGAATTCCACTCGCCATGTTTTGAGGAAGAAAAATGCTGACTATGACCCCAAGAACATCATCCCTACAGTCAAGCACAGAAGTGGAAACATTACGGTTTGGGGCAGTTTCTCTGCTAAAGGTACAGGCCGACTTTGCCACATTGAGGGACCATATAATGTAAAATCTTGGATGAGAACCTTCTACCCTCAGCCAGAACACTGAAGATAGGTCGTGGATGAGTCTTGCATGACAATGACCCAAAACATACTGCCAAGGCAACAAAGGAGTGGCTCAAGAAGAAGCACATTAAGGTCATTGGGTGGCCTAGCCAGCCTCCAGACCTTAATCGTATAGAAAATGTATTGAGGGGTTTGAAACCTTGAGTAGCCAAGCGACAGCCAAGAAACCTTAAGGATTTATGATGTGTGCAAACCTGGTCACCAACTCAGAGAAATGTCATACCTCTGTGCTTGCCAACAAGGGTTTCTCCAACAAGTACCAAGTTATGTTTTGCTTGGGGATCAAATACACTTATGATAAAAATTAGAGAGCCTTCATTTTTTTGTAAGTTGGCAAACTTACAAAATCTGCAGGGAATCAAATAATTATTTCCCCCACTACACACATACATATCTTTTATCCATTTATTTATTTTTTGAGGTGATCACATCATTTCTGTTCTCAGCTGCATAAAGGGCTGAAAGAGGTGGAGGTGCAGGAACAGCAGTACACTAATCTTCCCAGTGAATAGTTGTGGAGGAAGGGGGTGTCAGCACAAGTCTGAACATTGGAGGACAGGCAGGCTGTTTTCCCAGCCCAGCCAGAAAACTGAGCACGCTGGGGTAGTTGTGCTCTCATGTCTAGTGTGGTCAGTATGAAAAAAGGAGAAAGCAGAATCACCAGGTATTTCACAAAACAGGCACATATCAGGAATATGAAATGCTGGGGGTGACATTCTTTAATAGAAGGCATATTTTGTAAAGGTTACCAAGGTGAACTTGACAGGATTTGGACAGTGATTGGATTTGGAGCTGAAAGGACAGGTCAGAATCCAGGATTACACCCAACACCCTGGCGTGAGAGGAGGGTTTGATAGTTGTACTAGTGATCATATGATGGAAAAGTCAGGGAAGAGAACATGGGGGGGGGGGGGGTATTAGGAGATCAATTTTAGAAAGATTTAGTTTGAGGAAGTGGTGCAACATCCATACTGGTAAGTTAGTAATGTGAGAGGGGACTGAAGGGCTGAGGCGAAGAGAAGAGAGAAAGATTAGATGTCATCAGCATAGAGATACAATTGAAAGCTGTGGGAGGTTATCAAGTGACCAAGGAAGGAAGAGTAGGTAGATAAAAGCAAAATGGTCTGGAGGACAGAGCCTTGGGGGACCCCTACAGAAAGAGGAAGTAGAGAGGAGCAGACAGTGTTGCAATAATCAGATCTGGAATACCGGAGGGATTTAGAGCTGCCAGAAATTTAATTCAGACACAAAATCCCTTTCGATGGAAACAATCTGAAAAAGGGTTTGGCTGTCCCTTATTGCAGAAGAAAAATAGCATGTTTAGTTCCAGAGGGTTAAAGCAGTATTTTTACATGTTATAAAGAATCCACAAAAGGTGGCCACAGATACAAGACAAGGGTTGGATTGTGCGACCAGAAGAACAACAATTGCATTAAAAACCCAGCACTGTTCATCCTGAATACTGCAGTTCTCTAAAACTGCAGGTAGGCAGGAGGTGTCCAAGTACCACAGATAAAGCAGAACTTAAAAAAGTGCAGCAGTACCGGTACACTTGAGTAAGACTCCCTCCTCCCCCACCCCCCCCACCCCCAAGATTTCTGAATGGCTTTGCCGCATAGAGAAAATAGAAGAATTGGAAGCCCTTATTCACCAATCGAACGAAACCCCAACAAAGTATCAAACAACCTGGGCTTGTTGGATACACTTCATGGAATCTGCCGAACCTCCTGACCAACCCATGACCACCTCCATCCCCTCCCCGCCCCCTTTTTTCCCTTTCCCCTTGTTCCCCTCAACCCAGTCCCAAAAACGTAGATGACCCCAATTCTTACCATGTTCCCTGACTCTTCACCATAATAAAAAGGGATCCCCTGAAAATCTTCCCTTACTATCCACCCATAGGTGGAACTAGCTTCAACTCTATCACGTTGAACATGAAATAGACATATACAACATATACCTGCGTAAACCAGAACAAATATGCTTACAAACCCCCAGCTTTCTACCCCACCCAACCACAGCTAGCTCCCATTGGGGGTGTTTGGGTAGCTGATTTGGTTTACATGCATTTCTTCACTTAAAACCCTTGGACCAATTCCCCCACACCCCCCAAAAAAAAAAAAAAAACTAAAACAGGATGCACCTTATATACGTATTGGTTGAAAACCTGCTAACTGGATTTCTTTACTCTGTAACAACTACGCTAGAATGTCTTAATACCTCTCATAGAACAACGTGTATACAATACAAAACACACTAAAATGTTTTGTCTCTGTATTACTGTTTATCTGAAAACTTTAATAAAACTTTTTGAAACAGAAAAAAAAAAAAAAAAAAAATGCAGCAGGTCCCATCACATAGAAGAAAAACGGCGGTAAAACGGCGCTATTTTTAGCGCCGCTTTACCGTCATTTCAGCGGCGCTAGCAGGGCGGTTTTAACCACCGCTAGTGCCCAAAAAAGGGTTAAAACCGTTCACAAAGTGCCGCTGCAGCAGCATAGCAGTGCTGCCCCATTGATTTCAATGGGCAGGAGCGGTAAAGGAGCGGTGTATACACCGCTCCAAAGATGCTGATTGCAGGAGTTTTTTTAACGTCCTGCAAGCGCACCGCTCCAGTGTGAAAGCAGAGGGCTTTCACACTGGAGACACAGCGGCGGCTGTTTTATGGCACTTTGCAGGCGCTATTTTTAGCGCTGTAGAACCTTCAAAGTGCCCCAAAGTGAAAGGGGTCTAAATGAAGGCAGCCGCTGGTCGACCAACAGTTTTTCTTGACCAACATTTTGCAATCGAAGGATGTCGGTAAGGAGATGACAGGGCCACTCATCAAGCAAATTTCAGCCAGCTCATCAGCAACCAAACAAAATTTGCACAGTTGGTGGCTAGCTTGCCACCCTGTGCTGAACCAGCACAACAATTTAGAGGCAGTCACTGGAAGACTGATCTTATCCGATATATCATACAAATTCACTGTTCAGTATGAGTGCACAAATAATTTCTTAAAGGTCATTTCAACATTTAGATTGAGTACTATATGGCCAGTTTTAGAAAGTCTGGCTGCCATTGCTCATTATATGGATCTCATGTCCTCCTGCCAGACTGTTTATATAATACTTTGTGGTAAACAGACAAGCAACAGAAAAACATTATGATAAGCCTGCTAAATCTAAGATGTCTGAATGAACAAAAGATAGTCCAGCATGACCTACCTAAAAAAGACATGTGCACAGCAGGCAGCCACTACTTCAAGTTGGCCAATTATGTGTAGCATTGTTATCTATAGATCTAGATTTACGCATGGTTAAACATACGCCTAATTCCTAGTACAAACTATGAGAAAATCGGACGAAAAATAATCGCTTCCAGAGTGATCTGATTGTTAGTACACAGCTTTCGAGAGCCAATCACAACAGTTCATGCAATAATATCTGAAGCGACAAGCAGGAACATTTTTCGTGTGCTATAAAAGAGCAAATGATTTTCAGTTAAATCAGTACAGTATTCGTCAGCAAAAAAAAAAATTTTAAAAAAATTTGAGTGACCAAGGCACGCATGCTCAGATACAAAACAAAATATTACAATATCATGGGAAGTTGTATTCCATCTTACGAGAATTTTCATAGCCTAGTAACTTATTCGTTTTCAATATGAGACTAGCAGGCAAAAGAAACAAAAAAAAAAACAAACAATGGACGATCATTCATGCGATATCCTTCTTGTGTGAACCAGGCATTAAAAACTGGCAATACATGGATGAAAACAATCTATGAATAGGCAGGCTGGTTGTACACAAGTCGGTCGATTGGCTTTTGTACAACCAGCCTGTTGGGTTTTTCTCAAACGATTAGTGCTGCCAGCTATAGACGGCAATACTGATCATTGTATTCAGACAGCTGGTAAAGCTACCTACTGTCAGAATACAATATCACAGCGGGAAGGATTCCCCAGTCCATCTCAAATGTGTGGATGGGGAGGAAAGAGTAGAATAAGAATGAGTTTTGCAGGAGCGTTATTCAGCTCTTTTTTTTTTTTAGCAAAACTACACTCCCACAAAAGCTTATGGCTCAAAAACGCTCAAACGCTCAAACGCTGACTAGCCATGTTTTTCAGCATTTTTCAGAGTTATGCCCCGTACACACGGTCGGACATTGATCGGACATTCCGACAACAAAATCCATGGATTTTTTCCAACGGATGTTGGCTCAAACTTGTCTTGCATACACACGGTCGGACAAAGTTGTCGGAAAATCCGATCGTTCTGAACGCGGTGACGTAAAACACGCACGTCGGGACTATAAACGGTTCAGTAGCCAATAGCTTTCGTCTCTTAATTTATTCTGAGCATGCGTGGCACTTTGTGCGTCGGATTTGTGTACACACGATCGGAATTTTTTATAGCCTGCTCTCAAACTGTGTGTCAGAAAATCCAATGGAAAATGTCCGATGGAGCCCACACACTGTCGGAATTTCCGATAACACCTTCCGATCGCACATTTTCCAAACTCGTCATCTTCAAACAAACTAGTCTGGGGGTTTTTCAGCCAGAAAACGCCCCTGCCAAAAAAATACTGATAAAAGCCTATGGTTGCATGGACACCTAGGATAACATGCTGGGGAGTTTGCTGTCTGCAGAAAAAAATGCCTGAAGCCAAAAACAGCTGCTGTAAAAACATCCAATGTGCATGAGGCCAAATTCTGATTAATGCAACTAGTGGAAATATTTAAAAATCACTTGGCATCAGCTTTTTGCAATTCCCTAAACAGCACTCTGAGCAGATTGGGAGCCAATCAAGCATACTGCATGCAAATATACTGACAAGGAGCAAACCGGTAGCAGGAGAAAGCGATGAAATCTACCATTTCGTTCTGTGCGATAGGTAAAAAGAGCTCCCTTAGGCCAGCCATAGACTTAGCAAATTTCTTGATCCCCCCACATCAACACAGACCTTGCTGACAGGGGAATCCTTCCCGCTGAGCTATTGTGTTCCTGCGGCCCTCTGCCTGGAGAAGACCGTGATTATTGCTAGCGGCTATAACAGCCACTAGTGATAATCCCAAGTAAAATCTGGCAGGCTTGTTGTACCCAAGTCGGGGGGGGGGGGGGGGGGGGGGGATTGGGACTAGGTTTCTCAGGCTTTCAGACATCAAAAGATTATCCAATACTTATTTAGTTAAACTAAACCTTACTCTTACAGAAAATCTCATTTGTATCTGCTGCACCCACTGTACATATGAAGTTAATGGAAAGTAATTTATCAGCATCAACCTATCTAAAATTAAACTAAGATATATGCACATTAAATATTCACATTATCACTGGCGCCAGAACGATCAACACTTCATATACAGAACATCAGCATTATGAAATCCCAAGTCCTTGTTTATTTCTGTCATGCATAGTACAAACAGAATAATAAATCAGTATGCTTTTATATCTGAACGACGTATGTATGTTCAGTACAAAAATAACTAATCAGCAAAATGTATCTGGCTGAAAGAAAACAAAACTATGGAAAGCAGCCTCTTTTTTAATTACATTGTTTGGCTATAAACTATGTTTTATTGCAAGATAGAGGAAACAAAACTAAGCAGAAGTCAACATTGTTAGGATGTATTTTTACTCAAATACAGGCCAGATATGTGGATAAAAAGGATGTATCTAAGAGAGGGCCAAAAAGCATGCACTTAAAGCATATAAAACAATCCCATCAAACACACATTTATTTTTATGAGAAAAGAATGCTTAGAACCATTACTATTCAGCACGTTGATATTTATAATAAAGCAAAAAAAAAAAAAAAAAAAAAAAAACACAAACACACAGCTTTGATATATATTCACCAACAATACTACCACCTTACCAATATATACTTAAAAGTGACTGGTTTAAAAAAAAAAAAAAAATTATTCAAGTTTGCATTCTTACAGTGATTCTAAAAAGGCAAACGTTTTATTTTTTCAAAAAGAACGTTACACTTACCTGCTGTGTGCAGTGGTTTTGCAGAGAGCAGCCCAATTCTCCTCTTCTCGGGTCTCTCGCCAGTGTTCCAGGACCCTCTCCCCCCTGCCAAGTACCCCCATAGCAAACCTTTTGCTAAGGGGGCACTCAAGCATGCTCACTCCCAAGCCAGCTCTGTGTCCATAAGACCAACAACACGGCTTGACCTTGCCCCCCTACTCCCACCCCCCCTGGCTGTGACAGCAGCAGGAGCCAATGGTTCTCACTGCTGTGTCTGAACCAATAAAGAGAGAGAAAGAGAGAGAGTACCTCTGCTGTTGTGCACATCGCTGGATTGAGATTGAGCTCAGGTAAGTATTAAGGGAGTGGGGGGTAGAGCTGCTTGAATGTTTCTACCTTAATGTATTAAAGGTAAAAAAAAAAAACAACACCTTTTGCTATACTCTGAGGAGTATGTATTTGTCTATGGCACGCTACCTTTGGCCCTATAGCTTGGCATCTGTAGGGGGCACTGGGGGAGTGAAGAGAGAAGGTTTCCCTTCCCTTTCATCCTCCTTTTACTTTTGTGATTGCCTTCCCACTTAATCCTTCCCTTTTTTTTTCTCTCTTTCCATCTTTTGTCTAATTCCTCTTATCTTGTGCTCCTTCTCTTTCCCCTTAGTTTTCTGAATACAGAGCAGAGTACAGAGATCCCTATAGTTCTCTGAGGTATGTTTTCTTCCTTTTTACTAGGCGATGCAGTCTTGGTTATTACAGTATTGCAAGATTTTTTTTTTTTTATGTACCCCTTGTTATACATGTGAATATGAACATGCGATATGTTCCTTGCACTATTGTTTTTTGATAAAGAATTGACAACATAAATAAACCCATTTGCCTTTAAAACCACTTTAACTCAAACCTTCTATTGCTCCCAGCCTCCTCCAAATTTTGTTGCTGCTGTGACCTGACTTCCTGTTAAAGTGTAGCTATATTTGTTCTCCATTCTTGCTCCCAAGATGGACCAGGACTATGGCCTACGGGATTTATAGTGCGCATAGAGCAGTGCACAAGACCAAACTAGTGTGCACTGCTCTTACCAAACAAATGGAAGTGTGGGGTGTGGGGGGGGGGCTTGATAGTTAAGAAAAAAAAAACAGCGAGCAATGATTTCATTAAAAATATATTACAGATTAAGTAGTGTGTGTATGAATTATTTTCGAGAAATAGGATATTGTATTCATGGTTCCCTCAGTGAACTGTAGCTCCCCAGTTCCGCCTGCACTCATGCAGCCCCAAACCCTGACACTCCCACCACCATGCTTGACTATAGGTAAGACACACTTGTCTTTGTACTCCTCACCTGGTTCCCGCCACACATGCTTGACACCATCTGAACCAAATAAGTTTATCTTGGTCTCATCATACCACAGGACATGGTTCCAGTAATCCATGTCCTTAGCCTGCTTGACTCATTTGATTCAGGTGGCGTCATTTCTTCAGTGTTGTCACATGAAAAGATATACTAAAATATTTACAAAAATGTGAGGGGTGTACTCACTTTTGTTAGATAGGGAGAAAAAAAAAATTATATATATATATATATATATATATATATATATATATATATATATATATATATATATATATATATATATATATATATATATATATATATATATATATATATATAAAAATAAAATTTAAAGGTACTTGTATAACGCCGTCAATTACACAGCACTTTACATATACATTGTACATTCACATAAGTCTCTACCTCAAGGAGCTTACAATCTAAGGTCCCCAACTCACATTCATATACTAGGGCCAATTTGAGACAGAAGCCAATTAACCTACCATCATGTCTTTGGAGTGTGGGAGGAAACCAGAGTACCCGGATATGAAATATATATTATATATACATACACATACACACACACATACACACACACACACACACACACACAAGACTTTCTATATCCTATCTGCAATCTGTTAGAAAACTTCAGCATACTTCAGCTTTTGGCACTCATTGATCATTTTAAGATTGGTCAAATTTTTTTTTTTTTTTAATATATATTAAATGACAAAATTATGGAAACCCTGATCCATAGGTGCAACACTTGCAGTTAAAGTATAAAATGTTTTCCAAGGATGGTAGTCAAACCAACAAAGGCTACAAGACATGTTGCATGAAAGGCCCAGACAGAGTTCACTATGAATGTTCACAGGTCACTGATCCCTAGAGTCAGGGTTATGAACACAGCTATGACAGAACATACTTTGACATGAAATGCACCACTGTATACATTCCAGACTTAGACTTTCTACCTTTAGTTACACCTGTCAGTCTTTACTGCCCTGCACTTTACTAAGCAGACATTAAAGTAGATGAAAAAAAACAAACCGAATGACGTTTAGGGTTCAATTTATAGAGGTTAGGTTTCACGCATTTTTTAAATTGTAGTCAATTGGAAAATGTATGAATGTAGGTTGAAAGTTTGAATTATGGGTGAATACATAAATAGACCCTTTAGCATGCTACAGCGGTGTGCGACACTGAACTGGTTTAAAAATAACATTTCTATTGTAGTATATATTCTTAACGCAGAAATGACCTTCTGTTGCTCCCAGCCTCCTCCAAATCCCTATTTGCTGCTGTAATCCAACATCCTGTTAAAGAGTGGCTATGTTTATTCTCCATGGTCGAAATGTATGTAGGAATACAGCCACCTTCTCTTACTTACTTGATGGGATTGTGGACTATAAAATGTGTAAAGTGTATAGAGCAGTGCACATAACAGCAACTATTATGCACTCCTCGTTCCAAACAAACGGAAGGCAGAAAAACTCAGTAAGAAAATGATTTCATGAAAAATAGTTTACAGGGCCATTAAGTAGTAAATGCATATGAATTATTTTTGAGAACAAGGACATTGTTTAGAGATTATACACACACACACACACACACACACACACACATACATATACATATACACACACACACACACACATACACACTTTTTTTCACTTTTTTTCTGCAGCCACCTAATGTCTACAAGAATATCAAAAATGCAGTCCAGTGATGGCAGAATCGTATTTTTCAGGGTGGGTTTCCTGTGGGTGACAACAGTGTATGATGCCTGCATAATGTTTGTTCAATCTACAACTTGTAGTCTCCATCAGAAGAGTGTGTAAACAGGAGCACAATTAGGAGACAAGGACAGAGTGTTGTCATTCTATAGCAGAAAGTCATTGAATAAGGACTTTCAAGGACAGGATCACAAGATATTTAACGAAAGCTGCATTGAAATGACATTAGCGTGTTAAAGCTTATAGGAAATTTTGGTTATTGAGCTCACACACTTTAAATCAGGGCTCAACAAATCACAAGCGCTAGGACACCATGGCGGCAAGAAATTGCTTCCTGGCGCGTGGGCTGCTGCCCTAATGCTCCACACACAACGCCCCCCCCCCCCGAGATGTAAAATTTCTGGAAATTTTGAAGCTCGGAAAATAAAAACGTTTTTTTTCCCGTTTTTTGGGGGGGGGGGGGGGGGGGTAAACTGAAATTTTCTGAAAAAATTTTAAAAAAATGCTACATTAGCACTTTTTAGTCTTTTTAAGATTGAAAGTCATTGTTACTTTAGGAACATAAAATATGACTATGGACAATTTCACTTGGCATAAAATTATAACAACTAGCATATTAAAAATATAGTGTAGCCAAACAATTATCAAACAGAATTTAGTCTTTAGGGAGCAACAATCTCTTAAACTGCTTACTAGTTTATGTGGAACAGCCAAAAAGCCTCCACAAAACAATTTTCAAAACCAAAAGTAACATTTTTTCATATTTCCTCTCCACAGTATTAAATAAAAATAAAAACCCCATTCTCATAAAAAGAATTGAAGATGGGGAAAGCGTTAAGAAGAGAGTGGGACTAATGCCGCGTACACATTAATGGACTTTCCCAACTAACGGACTTGCCTACACACAATCACACCAAAGTCCGACGGATTTGTAAGTGATGACGTACGACCGGACTAAAATAAGGAAGTTCATAGCCAGTAGCCAATAGTTGGCCTAGCACCGGTTTTCATCTGTCGGACTAGCATACAGAGGAGCGGACTTTTCGATAGGAACTGGGTCCGGCGGAGTTCCGATGTAAAGATTTGAAACATGTTCCAAATCTAAAGTCCGTCAGATTTTCGACCGAAAAAGTCGGCTGCAGGTCCGATGAAGCCCACACATGGTCGAATTGTCCGTCAGACCAGTCCGGTTGAAATGTCCGCTCGTGTGTACGCGGCAAAAGTTTCATAAGACCTTTAATCAGAATCATTTTCTGAGCTGAAATTGTCAGTATCCGTCTTTGCTTCTGCAGCTCCTCTTTTTTGTCCGTCATCACAATTAGGAACTTCTAAAAACTTAAGGTTTGACCGGACCGGTTCTTGTTGTTACAATAGCAGCACAGCACCTCCTAAAGGAAGAAATGCATACTGTTCTTGCATTGGAGGGTTCAGTTTGTTACCTAGGACTTGCTTGTCAGTGCACAGAAATTAGAATAATCTGATACACATTTTTTTTAGAAATGATTTGTAAAATATTTGAACACCCTGTCTTAAAATATTTTATTCATCATGTTAAAATATTCCACAATTTTTTTTCTTTTTTCAATTTTTCCAATTTTTTGGAAAAAAACAAAAAACAAAAAAGCCTTCAGGGAAAAAAAAACAAAAAAACAAAGTTTTCTTTTTCCAAATTTTTACGTTTTTTTTTCCTGGGCCTTCACATCTCTAGCCCCCCCCCCACCCCCGCTATGTATCGTGGGCAAGGAAAGAATGTAATGTAGTGCAATGCGAATGGCATTACCTTCAGTAGAGCATAGGGGAGACATGCAGGGTATTTTAGGACCCTGCAAGTTTCATTAAAGAGAGAGAACCTGAGAAAAAAAAAAAAAATATCACATAGGGCACTTTTTGTCCTCTATAAGATAGAAAAAATAAAGAAATTCTTCCAAAATTTAAAAGAGTTAAAATTATATTCAAGCACATTTTAGTTTTGACAGGTACCTGCTCCCATTTCCACACAGATTGCCTAGTTCTCCTCTCTCCCTCCCTCCCAGAAGTCTTCTGAGACGACATGTCACAGGTCCCAGAAGACTACCTGACCATTCAGCAAGCGCAGGGCGACTCCCGCATGTGCAGTGCGCACCCGGCTGTGAAGCCGCAAGCTGTCAAAACCGGGTGACCACAGTTGAAATACCGGCGCTTTGGAGATGAGAGTGAGAGAAGCGCCGGTTTGGGTGAGCACATCGTTGGAGCCTGAGACAGGCGAGTGTGCGTTTATTAAGGCTACTTTCACAATGGGGCGGGGGCGCGATCGGCCAAATAAAGGCGTTAAAAGCACCCACAAAGCGCCGCTGCTGAAGCGCTTTGGCAGCGCTGCCCATTGATTTAAATGGCAGGGGTGGTTTAGGAGTGGTGTATACACGCAATGCCCCAAAGATGCTGCTTGCAGGACCTTTTTTCCCGTCCTGCAAGCACACCACCCCAGTGTGAAAGCACTCAGGCTTTCACACTGGGGAGACACGAGAGGCGCTTTTCAGGTGCTATTTTTTAGCACTAAAACGCCTGAAAAGTGCCCCAGTGTGAAAGGGGTCTATAAGTCAGCAGCTACACTTTTTGTAACTACTGACCTTCCATAAAACACTAAAACAACTGGAGCTCCTCTTTAATAATATTTGACATGTTGGGTATTGATTTACTCAGCTTTTATATTTTATTTACCGGATTTGCCAGACATTGGGGTTGATTTACTGCAAGTGCACTTGGAAGTGCAGTCGTTGTAGATCTGAGGGGGACATGCAAGGAAAAAAAAAAAAAAAAAAAAAACAGCATTTTTGCTTGTACATGATTGGATGATAAAATCAGCAGAGCTTCCCCTCATTTCAGATCTACCCCTCAGATCTAAAGCGACTGTACTTCCAAGTGCACTTGCAGTGCAAAGTGGATTTGCCTTTAGTTAAATCAACCCCTCTGTGTAGATTGCTGCAAGTGGGAGCAGATACCTGGGCTTTACAGGCATCTGCTTCCCCCTGAAAGGTGCCAAATGTGACACCGGGGGGGATCCAAATAGCGGAAGTTCCATTTCTGGATGGAACTCCTCTTTAAAAAAGCGTTTTTCATTCTGAAAAATGCAGGAAGCAATAAGCAGCATCCTTCATTTGGTGCGCTTTAAATAAATAGAACTAAATAAGTATGGGAGGCCAGTGGGTTAAATGAAAAAAAAAAAAAATTGAGCAGATTCTCCCATTCACACATTTGATGTGGATAGGGGAATCACTGCCACTGTGCTACTGTACTCTGCTGATGGGCAGCCTTCCCCACCTGCAGAAGACAATGACCAGTGTTTCTGGCTAGAACCAGTGGCACTGATCGCATGGGAAAAAAAAAAAACAGACAGGCTAGTTGTACATAAAAGTCAATCGATGGAACACAATTTGGCTAGTCACTGCTGAACCGGCCGAATTTCAATTCGTGTATGACCGAATTCGACTTCTGATTGCCTGCAAGGAGATACTGCACTTTACATCGTTGCTTTTTTCATTAACAGAACAAAAGTTCATCCCAATTTATGAGTGCCACCCTAATCTGAGAAATCGGAGCAAAGGAGGATGTGGTGAAATTTTGTAGCGTAAGCATCAGACAGTAGCAAAAAAAAAAAAAAAAAAAAAAAAAAAAAAAAAAAAAAGGGTTGTAAACTTCCCACAAATAGTTTACAAGTCTTAGTTGACCCCTATGTTTGGAATTTCACCAGGTATTGTCAAATTCCCCCTCCCTGCTTACTCTTGCAATAAAACTAAAATAGCAGCACAAAACGTACCAATTAGCCTAGTCAATAACTTCTGTCAGCAACAACTCAGAAAGTGAACTTTGGTCTAGAACATTTAAACAAGAACATATATCAAGCTGTATTATATGAATCCCAAACATTATAAAGGAGAAGAGTTATTAACTTGTGTCAGAGATTAAAAAAATGCTTGCTTTTACTTTAAAAAAAAATACAGCCCAGTGGTTTAGTGGTTAGTAATCTTTATATGCAGAGTCCAGCTGCATGGAGTTTGTATGTTCTCTCGGTGGTCTGATTGAATTTCCTTTCATAATCCAAGACATATGACAAATGAATTGGCCACCGCCTAGAACAGCCCAATGACGTGTGTACATGACTGGGGGTAAAGACAATAAACTAGAAACTTCAGCAGGAACGATATTCTAAGAACCAGAGAACCATTTAGGAAAATTATCCAACGAAAAAAATTTCAAAAATGAGTGTTTATAATAAATAAGGGGGGGGGGGGTTTAGAACCCCTGTTCTCTTTCTACTGTCAGGGTCTTCATTTATCTTTTCCTCTCCTGACAGGAAGTCAGGGAAAATAGATAACAGAGCCACAGCAATATAAAAGAAATGGGGGTTCTCATCTTCCCCTATGCCTGCAGCTGGCATCATCCAGGTATAACCACTTGAAGTCCAGGTAGGTGACTGGAGAATATAAATAAAATATTAATAGTAACACAACTGTGTTGGCTGGACATACACTTTAATGATAGAAAAAAAAATTATACAATAATAATAATAATAATAAACCTGTTCACACGGGCTTTCAGTTGCATAAGAGCAGTGTATACAGCAGGGGTGCGCAACATATCGAAGTGAGGGCCAATTAAGTGATTTGGTAACCAATCGCGGGCCACAATAAAATTAAATAGTTCAGAATTCCTATTTTTTTAAATTATTTTAAAAATGGCATAATGAACATTTTCCTTCTGCAGCCACTGAATGCCAGCGGGAGAAAGGAGGAGGGGAAGCCAGCTTTCTGAGGTTGCAGGAGGGAAAAAAAAAAAAAAAATGGAGAGAATCGGTTCCTGTACAGGTGTAAAACACAAGGCTGCATGGGCCCGCTGAAGCATGGGAGCCATTGCTACGACTGACGATTTATCAGTGGTAGGGGGTGTGTGATAAAAACACATCTCAACTAATGGGTTTTACCACCCACCAAACCACAAATATAAAACGAGCCCTTACGGTCCTGAGCCCCCATAAGGCTGCTTTCACACTGATGCTCTGCTGTTTACCCACGCTATGGGTGCAGCTCAGTGCTCCTTCGACTTGCCATAGACTTTTTTATATCTTGTGGATGTGGTGCACTTTCGGAAGTTTTGGTGTGCTTATAGAGAGAGCACCAAATCCACAAGGTAGAATAGAAGTGCCCAAGTTTGAGGTCGAGGGCCACATCAGAGGGCTCTGAGGGTCACAGGTTGAGCACCCTTGGTGTATAAAAATCTGTTGTAAAGTATTGGTGGAGCTTTCAGCAATCTTAAAACAGCTTTGCTGAAGCCTTTAACCTATTTGTTGTCACCTACATAAGGGATACAGCGAAACAGAACTGCTGGCTAGCATGGTATCCCTTTCCTTGGCTGCATTTCCCATTCTGCTCTCTGTCCACATGTCGGTTCATAGACTTATATCAAAATTGTACAAAATAAATATATATATATATATATATATATATATATATATATATATATATATATATATATATATATATATATATATACATATACATATACATATACACACACACACACACATACATACATACACACACACACACTATGCATTACACACTATGCATTATGGTGTGCTGCATTGCTTTAAAAAAATAAAAAATAAAAAAAAATAAATAAAAAAGTCACATGCATTTTGTGGTGCATTAGCAGCCCATTCATAATCAATTGGCTGCATTAATGTAACGAACATTAACATGTGAAGTAACTCACGTCGATGCACCGCAACTGATCGAGTGTGACTAAGCCATGTAAGATAGCTATACAGGAATATGGGTAGGTAACAGAGCAAATGAGAAACCTGCCTGAGGTCTGCCCCTCATTGTTCGCATGTGCCTAGTTTGAATTCTTTAATCCCATCTGAGGAATTTTTGCTGAAATATGCATCGGTGGACCAGGCAATCCAACACATCATCAGCATAGTCTGAGATATGGATGGTTTGATGGATCCACGTAGCTCCATGCCAGGAAGCCGGTTCTGTGGTTAAATCAGTCTGCCTATATAGAGTCTGCTATCTGGTAAGCAGGACTTTCATGTGGTCTGCTGCACTTTGGTTATTCCTTTCCATTTACCCTCCGGTGGATAGTTATATGCCCATTTCTATTCAATTTCTGGTAAGCGGCTTTAGATACCTCCTTTTTCCATTTATCATCTGGTGGTTAATCACATGCCTCTTTGGTTTCTAACATCTGGTAAGCAGCTTTTTTGGAAGATTTTTGCACTGGTTCTCCATATAGGAGATTTTCACTCTAATGCATGTTTTTTATATCACTCACCTTATAAATTCCATTTGTGCCTATAGGCACTGGATGGTTTATGATCTTATATGATTTTATCACTGGTGAAGTGTCACATATATATAAAAAAAATCCTTTTTTCTTTATTATCACGTAATTTGTGTCAGTATTACGCTATGTTATTATAAAATTTTTTTGGGTATAACCTTCGTGGATCCAATTCGGTCTGCAAGTCCAGGATATACCGGGATTGGTTCCCCAAAGGCCCAGGCTGGGTTTATAGCCACCTGTTTCATTTGGCTTGCTATCTGGTAAGCATTTAATCTAACAGGAATTTACGTTACCTGAACCTCTACTATCAGCTATTGAATATTGAAAATATTTTTTTCACATTTTCTGTTGTTGGACATTTAATCACAAGGACTATTTTTTATATATTATATATTTTTTGATTCAACATTTTTTGATCTAACATTTTTTAAATGCGCTGCTTTTTATATATTTCAAATGAGAAACCTACCGTAATATAGCCATCCTAAGGTCTTTATTTTTTATTTTTTTGTGTGACATAACTCAGATGTCCACACCTTCTAAAAAGGACCTATACCTTTCTAAATAATAAATGTACTTTTTATTTTATTTATTTATTTTTATAAATAAAAGCAAAAAAGTTGAAGCGGTATTAAACCCAAAAACAAACCTTTATTATACTGCAGCTTACCAGTTCTTAGATGTGATAGATGCATTAGTTTTCTTTTTTAGGCTTTTTTTCTTTAATTTTCACCTGGTGATCTGGCCAGTAAAATCGGCTTTTTAATATTACAAGTATTGTGCTTTGTATTCGTTGAAGGGCTGAGACTAACCATTTACCACTGACAGGGGTGCTTACAATGATCAGATTTTAAGAAAGGCCCACACGGGCTGTCCGATTAGGTTCGCCTGTCAGTTTTTCTTTTGTTTGTTTTTTTTAGGCGGACCTGACTGGACCCTCCAGTCTCTATGGAGCGGCGGATGTCAGCGGACACATGTTCGCTGACACCCGACACTACCCGATCTGATCCTGTCCGCCAAAAAGATGGATAGTGGTCCTATTTACCATCCTTCCGAAGGACCAGATGGAAACAGACTGCATAAATGAGAGCAGGACTGTGTCTGCTTTGCCTAGGACCGGTCATCCGCCTGCTCAGTGGGGATCAGTGGAGAGATCCCCTGCTGAGAAAGCAGATTCCACTTAGCGGAGGCACCAGTGTGAAAGGGGCCAAAAACCTTTATCTGTGACAAGGGCCGTGTTGTCTGACTATGGACACAGGCAGTGCAGTTTGGGATCAAGCCCTCAGATGTGTCACAATAGGAAGCGGCACACTAAGAAGAGGAGTAAGGTAAAACCTTTGTTCAAAGCATGCAGGCATAACATGTTTGTTATAAAAAAAAAAAATTACCCTTTACAATCACTTTATTTTGTGCCAGCACAGGTAAACAGATCTCAAGATTATTGTAACAATGCAATGTGAATGGAGTTTTCATACTCAAAACATACAGACTATAGCTCACATAAACACTGTTTTGCAACAAAGAAATAATGAAAACCACATTTCACGAGGCACAATGTGCATTTTCTATTAGCTATGAAGGCCTGTTCAAATTAATGAAGGTCAATCATCAGGACCGTGGAACTAATCGTCATGGGCTTTATTATTTTCAGTTATTGATAAATAGTTAAGCTAGTAAGAGGTTGATTGAGTCTCCCATTTTGCACAAACAAGATAGGAAAAAAAAAAAGGCAATTACTCACTAGAATGATGTAAGATCATTCTGTTCTACTGACGGCATTTCAAACTTTTCTTATAAACATATTGAATGTATGTAATATGGACTGATAATGCATCCAGGATTTGGCCAGTTTGTCCACCAGCCCGAACGTCTTGCTGATGCAGTCATGAGTTATTTTGCATGTGCCCCCACATCCTGAACCATACCAACATTTTTTGGGGGGGGGGGGGGGGGGGGGGGGGGATTACCTTGCAAGGAAGGGGGGCTATTCCCAAGTCTTGTCCCCCCCAAAAAAGGGTGAGATTTATTGAAACGTGGAAACCCTAAATTATCCCATTGGACAAAATGTACGTCAGGCTAGGCACGGAGCAGCGGTGACGTCCGAACACTCGTGAAGGGTGCTGGACAAACTAATGTTTCCATTTTGAGCCTAATTTTATCGTTTTTGTTGTAAGTACAACTTTTAATAAACTCCTGTGTGCTTTTAAAAGAATGCTGCGAAATGAGATTATCTTCCTCTTTCATATGATGAATGTGTGACTGGACTCTGAAGTTTCCTTGACTAACTATCCGGTGGGGAGCACCGGGTGTTTTCACAAAGTGAGCATTGGATCAGTACACGTTTTGAGTTCACTTTATGGATGTGGAATTGGGACACCTGGACTATTAACAAGTTTTCTTTTTGCACGTTTTCATCTTTATTGCATTATATTAGATTTTTTTTTACTGAAAACCTAAATTATTAAGGGCATGGTTTGACAGCGCTACACGAGAGAGAACACACACCTACAAATAATACAATGGAATGTGGGTGTAGAGGAAATGCATGACCAGAACATTGCCTCCCCCATTGCATTGCTTTCAACTGCCCAGTTTACATGTCAAGCATAGTTTAAAACCCACAGCAATATCCTTAATTAAAACATCCTTTTACACAGTGATCAACAAACCAGTTAAGGCCTCCTAGACAATATAAACAAAATAACTCTGGTCTTTTTAGGAGTGTCACAGCTTAACCTCTTTGAGTCCCAGGAGATTTTACCCCCTTCCTGACCAGAGCACTTTCTGTAATTCGGCACTGCGTCACTTTAACTGACAACTACATGGTCGTGCGAAGTTGCACCCAAACAAAATTAACGTCTTTTCCCCAAAAATGGAGATTTTTTGGTGGTATTTGATCACCTCTGCGTTTTTTATTTTTTGCGCTATAAACAAAACAAGAGCGACCATTTTGAAAAAAAAAAAAAACACATTATTTTTTACTTTTTGCTATAATAAATATCCCTCAAAAATATATAAAAAAAATAAAAATCGCAATAAGCGTATATTGATTGGTTTGCGCAAAAGTTAAAGTTATAGCGTCTACAAAATAGAAGATAGTTTTATGGCATTTTTATTTTTCTTTTACTAGTAATGGTAGGGATCTGCGATTTTTATCGGGTCTGCGACATTATGACGGACACATCGGACAATTTTGACACATTTTTGGGACCATTGGCATTAATACAGCAATCAGTGCTATAAAAATGCATCAATTACTGTAAAAATGTCACTGGCAGCGAAGGGGTTAACAAGGGATAATGTGTTCCCTAGTACGTGTTCTAACTGAAGGGGAGAGGGGACTGTGCAGGGGAGATGACAGATCACTGTTCATACTCCGTACGAACAGACGATCCGTCTGTTCTCCCCTCAGAGAACTGCAAACTGTGCGTTTACACATACAGATCCCGGTTTGTGTGACAGCGGCGATCGCAGGAGCCCGGCGGTGATCGTGACCGCCCGGCATCGGCTCGGGGGGCGAGCGCATGCACCCCCCTAGTGGCCACAGAGCAAAGCAGCGTTACATAATGTTGTTTCGCCCAGCCGTACCATTCTGCCGCAGTACAACTGCGGCAGCTGGTCGGCATGTGGGTAAATAAAGTGTTTTAGTCTAACTCCAAGACAAAGTAGGGAGAAAGATGCCGCTCTAGACAAAAAGTTCCATGAAACACACGCCCTGTTAGGGCAAACAGGTGCAGGCTCTGCAATGGATCAAAGAGCAAGAAAAATCCTGGACGGCCGCACACCGATACAACACCTTTATTGTGAAATATAAAATCCAAAACAGTCCATGCCATGCAGAGGTAGAGGCAATAGTTAACGCGTTTCACACCGACCTATGGTGTGAAACACGTAAGCTATTGCCTCTACCACTGCATAGCATGGACTGACCGTTTTAGATTTTATATTTCACAATAAAGGTGTTGTATCGGTGTGCGGCCGTCTAGTATTTTTCTTGCTCTTTGATCCAAGACAATGAAAATATTAACCAGAGCCAAATTCTGTTGCATAACCCCTTTTGAAAGTGCTGCTGTTTTGACGGTCATGCTGATCCAAAGACTTCAATACTTTGTAATTTAGACACATCACAAGTACAAAGACCAAGACTTCTGGTTTCATACCAACCGCACTTGTTGCATGCTTGTTCCAGTTCTGGTAGAAAACGAGAAATGGCTCGGCAACAAGATTTTTATTTTTTTTTGGGGGGGGGGGGGGGGTGCGAAAGTCAGCAATGGCAGCTTTTTTACATCTCATTACAGATTTATTTTAAAGTACAACTGAAATCAGTTCTGAACTACATCTAACAGATATGAACATTACATGTAGACTGGTATGTCCCACTAAGTGGATTATTAGAACACAAAATCTTTACAATAAATATGTTAGTAAAAACTAGATGGGTTTCCACTCTCCACTCCCAGCATTAAACATCTATGAACTTAGTGATCCAGGGGGGAAGTTTTTTATTTTTTTTTTTTTTATTTTTCTTCTTTTCTACTTTCTTCTCTTTTTTTTTTTTTTTTTTTTTGCCACATCAGCAAAGAGATTTACCCTGGGAATAAATTTTTTCAAATAGATGATATTCAAAAATGCTTCCCTTTTATCATCACATCATTGTGGCTCTAAGTCTGTTTCGTTGATTAAGTCATTTCAATACACAAAAGAAAAATATCACCCCACCATATAATCTGGCTGTTTACCCTTGATTTCTTCCTAGCTTCCCCCCCCCTCCCCTTCCCCCCCATCCCGAGACCATACCTCTTCCCTACTTTCCCATTTACTCCCTCCTGGCCACCCCTCCTTCCATTTTCATCTTGAGCTGTGTCAGGATCAGTGTCAGGATCTACCCCTCTTTTACTCAAGTTGTCCACATCTCAATTGCTCTTGAGGAATTTTTAAATTTTTCCCAGGCTCCCCACTTTATCTTGTACGCCTCCATTTTTATCCCTTCACTAAACCTCAAATATTCTAGTTCCTGTATCTCATTTATTTTATTGACCCATTCCCTCATGGATGGTCTTTCTTTCCTTTTCCAGTTTTTAGAAATTAGGCTTTTAGCTGCGTCTATAAAATGGGGTAAAAGTGTTCTAAGATAGGTTTTAGTGGGCATATCATATAGATGGAAAAGAAATATTTTGGGGTCCTTTGGGAGGTCAAAGTGTGTGATCTCCTTAGTATATTTTTTAATCTCTCCCCAGAAGAGTCCCATTTCAGGACATGACCACCACACATGGGCCATCGTCCCTATTTCCCCACATCCCCTCCAACAGAGTCGGAATTTTTCCCCTTTAATTTTATGCATCTTATCCGGTGTCATATACTTTCTTGTCATACATTTATAATTTAGCTCTAGCAATTTACTATTAACTGATATGGCCGAAAGTCTCTTCCATATCGTAGCTACTTCTGTCTCCGATAGGGTATTTCCTAGCTCATAGGGTATTTCCTAGCTCCTTTTCCTATTTTCCTATAAAGGCCGGAGTATCCGGCCTTCTCAGCTCAAGCAGTATTTTATATATCCGGGAAAAACCAGCTTTTTCATCAGTGTTCATGCATATTTTCTCTAGCGGGAGTAGATTTTTTATTGTTCTGATTGGTTGGGGTAAAGATTCAATGAAATGCTTTAATTGACTGTAACGCCATGGGTTAATAATTATCTTATCTCTCCTATTCATAAGCTCTCGTATTGGGCATATTCCACCCCGGTCCGTTACATCTTTCAGTTGTATATTCTCCTCCAAAAGCCATTTACCGAACCACTCCTCCTTCCCAGGTGGGAAGTAGTCCACATCTTTTAGTGACATTAACAGTGAATTGTATTCCCAATGTTCCCTTTTGTGCAAAGTGTCCCATGTTTTAAGTGCGTGCCTAGTGATTTCGTGTAATTCAATATTATGTTTTCTTAATTTTGGTGAGCTCCATATAATTTTGTGCAGTTTTATATTACTAATTTTGTTCTCAATTTCTACCCATTGTTTATCTTTATTTTTAACCCAGTCAACTACTCTCGCAAGTGTAATGGCTTCATAGTATTTACGGATATCTGGTGCTCCCCATCCCCCTTTACTTTTCGTGTTTATTAGTTGAGTGTATTTTAGACGTGGTGTTTTCCCTTTCCATATAAACCTTAGTAACATTGGAGTGTAGTCTTTTGAGGTATGTAGATGGCAATGTGATTGGGAGCATTTGCATTTTATATGTTATTTTTGGTAATAAGACCATTTTGAAAATATTTATTCTTCCCGCCCACGACAGTTGTCCCTGCTGTATTCTATTTAATTCTGTTTTTACCTCATTCATAAGCGGCATGAAATTCGCCTGGTATAGCTTTTCTATAGATGTTGTAATTTTAACTCCTAGATAATTTGAGTCTTCTTTCCCCCACACAAAAGGGAAGTATTTTTGGTATGAATATTCTCTCGTCTTATTGGGGTTTATATCTAACACTTCTGATTTAGATGGATTTACTTTAAAGTTGGATAACTTCCCGTATTCTTTTAGGGTGGCCATAGCGTTCAGGAGGGAGATTCTTGGGTGTGTAATATAGAGCAGGATATCATCCGCAAAGGCAGCTAGCTTGTACTCCACCTATGTTTACACCTCTAATGTCCGGATTCTGTCTAATCCTCATAAGAAGAGGTTCTAGTGCTAGCAGGAAAAGCATTGGAGAGATTGGGCACCCCTGTCTTGTTCCATTGTACATATTAAAGGATTGAGACAGGGTCCCATTTACTTTTACTCTCGCTGACGGCCTTGAATACAACGCCCCTATCCAGCTACAGATCTTCTCCCCATAACCCACTTCTTTAAGTGTCTCTATCATGAAGTCCCAGTCTACCCTGTCAAACGCTTTTTCTGCGTCTATTGACAGAAGTAGTCCTGGGACTCCGCTCTTTTTAATTTCCTGAGTTATTAATAGGGTTTTGATGCTATTATCCCTTCCCTGTCTGCCTGGTATAAACCCAACCTGATCCGGATGGATGATCCTTTTGATTGTTTGCTTTACTCTACCCGCCATTACTCTTGCAAATAATTTTGTGTCTATATTTAGTAAGGATATGGGCCTAAAACTAGAGCATAGTGTATAATCTTTTCCTTCTTAATGTATAATCACTATATTAGCTGCTAATGCATCTCTGCTCATTTCCCCTTTCTCTCCTCATTCATATAAGAGCACAGTTTTGGTACTAAATAATCTTGGTATTTTTTGTAGTATAGTGCTGACAGCCCATCTGAACCTGGACTTACCTATTTGAGACTCTTTAATGGCCTTCCTTACTTCGGACTCTGTAATGGGGACCTCTAGGGATAGTCTCTCCTCTTCGGTTATTTTTAGCATTCCGGTTTCTTTTAAGTAATTTTTAATTTTCTCTTGTTTTTGTTCCTTCTCTTTACTCGTGTCATTATTTATTGAGTAGAGTTCCCCATAAAATTCTTGGAAGGTCTTTGCTATATCTACATCTTTGTATCTAATTTTACCTGTTTTGGTCCTTATTTTGTCGATGTATTTATTACTTTTCTTTTTACTTAATGCCCTTGCCAAGAGTCGTCCAGGTCTATTGCTAGCTATATATATATATATATATATATATATATATATATATATATATATATATATATATATATATATATATATATATATATATATATATATATATATATATATATATATATATATATATCTTTCTTTAACTAAATTATACTTCTTTCGGTTTTCAAGTTCTATCAGTTGTCTCATGGCCTCTCTAGCTCTATATAGTTTTCCCATAATCCCTCTATCACCCGAATCCTTGTGCTGCTGTTCTAGTTTTTTAATTTCCTCCTGCAGCCCACAAAGATTTTTTGCCTGCTTTCTTTCCTTTTCAACTCCCGCCTTTATTATAATCCCTCTGATGTACGCCTTATGGGCCTCCCAGACTATTTATTCTGATGTTTCCTTTGAGGTATTTGTTTTAAAGTAAACAGGGGGAAGTTTAATAATTCTCCAATGTAAAATTTATAACAAACTATTTACCAATTTATATTGGTAGCCCTCCTGAGACAACTCAGTTCATTTAGAGTAGGCATGGTAATTTTAGGGGGAGACCCAAATTTAAATTCTTAAGCCATTCCTACACACTACCCATGTGCTTCGTCTCTTTTTACTAACTAAACAGCCTAAAACTTAGACTCCATGAACACCAAATTGATGTGTGGCGAGTGCTACACTCTTTGAAACTTTTAAGACTATACCTGCCGTTCCTTAAATCAAGTCAATTCTGCTATAAGTAGAACGTGTTAAGTCTGCCAATGCTTATTGAGCTGGCACCCCCAGGCCTCTATCAGATCCCAATGCTTATTGGATCACTTTCCTTTCATTTTTCACCATACAACTCTCATAATATAATAAACCGTTTAAGCCTCCAAGAGGCAATGAGGCTCTGCTCAAAGATGTACTAACTATAGCAGTTGCATTACGAATGGTTTCTCAATTCCAGGCCTCTGACACAACTGCATCCCTGATAAAATAGGAGGCGTTAAAATGTGTAAATTAGAGGACCCTCACAGCTGAAGGAATGCACCTAAAAAAGGAACGGTCAGAGGATATTACCAGACTCTGAAGTGAGATTCACATTCTAGAGCTTCAGCATAAACAAACATTTATATGAGGCCGGATCATTTCAGATTTTGGAACAGAAGCGTAAAGAACTCAACCTTACACCACAAAGATTGTATTCGCCAAAGCGTGTACAAATTCAACAACAAAGCCTGTATATTTAGCCGGATCGATACGAGACAAATTTGGAAGGACCTATGTTCCCAAACTCCACTGTTCTAAACAGTGCATACTAGAATTGTCCGAAGCGATAGCTTCAGTATTTTAAACCTTTTACAGGCAGTCCCCGAGTTACGAACAACTCCTACTTAGGAACAGCCTCAAATGCCGGCCACTTGTGCTCCATACTGGTCCTGGATACCTCCAAACACATCCCATACTGCAGTACTACATGTACTGCATGGCCACAAGAGCCCCAGATAACATAACAAGCGCCTGGAACATCTCACATCCATGCACAGGCGGACGTTACACTTACGAATGCAGTGTTTCGACTGGAAGTTACACTTATAAATGCAGTGCTGCGACTTACGAACAAACCTACAGTCCCTATTGTGTTCGTAACTCAGGGACTTCCTGTACTCTGATCTATACAACATTACCAACCTCACCAACCTTCAAAACACAGGGTCTTACCCATCTACTCAACTATGCAACATGCATGGCACTACCAAGGATCAACCAGTCAACGGTAGATACCCCAACAGACCCATTTACTAAAGATAATATACTCCAGGTAGAGCTGCATGATTAATCGTTAAAGAATCAAAATCATGATTCTACCCCCCTCAGGATCTTAAAGCGGAATTTCATTCTTTTTTCATCTTTCCATCTATTAAATCTTCTGCCCTTATTTTAACTTTGGATAGTAAAACTTTTTTTTCTGGCAGTAAATACCTTATACAGCCCACTTCCTGTTAGTCTGGTAAAAAGCCTAGGCTTATGACATCATGCACATATCTCTCTCTCTCTTGTGAGAGTTTGCCAGGAAGGGAGGGGGGTGAGTCATAAGAGGGCCAATAAGAGCTGCAGAGCTGGAGGTGTGCCTCTGTGGGTCTGTGTAAATCCCGGAAGTGAACAGGCAGCAGCTTCAGCTGCCCACAGTTAAAATGATTGCAGCCAGACTTCGTGGAGGGAAATTTCTGAAGCATATTTGGCAAGTATAGAATCACAGTATATATTAAATAATATGCAAAGTGGTTGGAGGGAAGCTTCAGAATGGCAAAGATGTTTTTATTACAAATTATGTGAGACTGCGGTTCCTCTTTAAATCTTCTGCCCTTGTTGTTTTAACTTTGGATAGTAAAAAAAAAAAAAAAAAAAAATTCTGCCAGTAAATACCTTATACAGTCCACTTCCTGTTTTTTGTCTGATTGTCTGGTAAAAAAAGACTAGGCCTATGACATCGTGAACAGCTCTCTCTCCCCTGAGAGTTTGCCAGGAAGGGGGGATGAGTCATAAGAGGGCCAATGAAAGCTGCAGGTGTGCCTCTGTGTAAATCCAG
Source organism: Aquarana catesbeiana (assembly GCF_042186555.1). Classification (NCBI taxonomy): domain Eukaryota; kingdom Metazoa; phylum Chordata; class Amphibia; order Anura; family Ranidae; genus Aquarana; species Aquarana catesbeiana. The sequence continues at coordinate 246,145,774 of NC_133326.1, read as the reverse complement.
GAATTCAACAGGGTGCAGCTTAAGCTGCCCTCAGTGTGTGTGTGTGTGTGTATACACACACACTTTCATATGCGAAGTAGTTGGAGAGAAGCTTCAGAATGGCAGATGTTTTTATTACAAATCATGTGAACTGACTGCAGTTCCTCTTTAAAATCAGTATTTTTTGCAAAAGATTTACTTAGAACCCCCAAACATTATATATTTCTTTTTAGCAGAGACCCAGACAATAAAATGGCAGGTGTTGCAATATTTTATGTCACACTATTTGCGCGGCGATCTTTCAAACGCATTTTTTTTTTTTTTTAAATACACTTTAATGAGTTAATACAAAACTAAAAACAGTAAAGTCAGCCCAATTTTTTTTGAATAAATGTGAAAGATGTTACCCCGCAAGAATTGAGAGAGAATTGTGATCTTTATTCGAAGCAAAAAAAAAAAAAAATTGCGATTCCCACTTTGGCCAGAATTGTGCAGCTCTAACTCCAGGTAATAAAGTCCCTACCGTCGGGTAAAAGTCTGGACCCAGACAGCTTCTCGAATGCCTTCTACAAGCAATTCAAAGAATCCTTGGCACCCATCTTGAACTCCTCCTTCAATGCCATACGAATTATGTCCCTTTCCTCACCAATCCCAGGAAGCACACATCACCCAATTAACCAAAGGCCAAAAAGATCCTACCCAATGTTTCAGCCATCTCTCAAAATTCCTTCATTAATGATGATCTTAAGATACGTTTTTTTTTTTACGCAAAAAACTGCTAGCGGATAGGCCGCAGCCCTTTATCCCTTCCATCATTCACTTGGACCAAGTGAACTTGAATCTTTGGCCCTAATCTGCTCACGAAAACAAAATAAACCCGTGCCTTGTTTCCTTAGATGCCAAGAAAGCATTTGAGTGCCTTGATTGGGTGTTCCTTCGAGCAACCCTAGAACAAATTGGTCTTTCTCCAGCATTTCTACAGAAAATCATAGCTTTATACAAACGGCCTTCTATCCACCCCTTAACCATCTCTAACGTGTCAGATTGTCCCCTTTCACCATTTTTATATATTATTTTAGTTCGTTGTAAATAGTAGCACAGTGATTACCTATTATCTAGCTAGACACCCGCAGGATTGACATTTGTTTTGTATTTTTCTCTGGAACCATCATTGTGTTGCATTACTGTAAATATGGATGATTGTCATTCACTCCTATTCTGACACGGATAAAGAAGTACCGTAGTTTGTGTTTTACGGTTTCTGTGCCACAAAACAAATTAAAAGTGTTATTCTTTAAATAGGTTAGTAAAAACTGAACTGAACTGCTGCGTATAGTTACTTTATATCCTTTAACAACAAATTTCCCCTTACCCTGCTTCATTGATATGGCATACCCCACAGTATAACCTTTCAATGCTATGAGAACATTCAGTAGTCAAACTTATTTTCACAGCAGGATGACATGTACCACTGGCCAGAGAGCTATCCCATCTCAGCTTAGAGCATCACTGAGACTTGCCTTTGTCATTCAAAAGGACAAGAAAGGCAGACAACACCTCATCTATCATCATACTACAGTTTACTACAAAGCAAAGTGAAAATGAAATCCTTGAAAACACAGCAAAAAGCGAAAAAAAAAAAAAAAAAAAAAATGGGGAGTAACAATTATATGTTTGCAATGTGTAAAAAAAATAAATAAATAAAACCTATATTACATATGCAAATTTTGTTGAACACGTTGCTTAACAGTCATGTCATTTTTAGCTATAGACTGCCCTCTGCTGGATGGTCTGAAAACAAAACATGACGGCAACAGGCAATGTATAAAGTTAAATGCCATCAGCGTTAAGTTAAATTTAAACATATTTTCTGACAGTTTCACTATTTAAACAGTTGCTCCTCACAATTTTCCCACTAATTTTTGCTATATTTCAACATAGAACCGATCAAGCAAAAAATAGTTAGTTGATAGCTTTGACCAAGCCAAAACCAGGTACAATTCATATTCAAGAAAAAGCATAATTATCTTTAGTCAAGGTAGTTCTTATTTTGCTTTTGGTGCACAAGATGAGGCAAGTGTACAGCAAACAGGGATTTGTATTAGGGCTTTAATTATGGGCTAGGTTAGTGTCAGGCTCTTTTTGGAACTTAGGTTAATTGTTGGGGAGGAGGTTCTTAATCATAAAAACTTACTTTATTATTTGTTTTTAATTTTTTTTTTTTTTTTTGGGGGGGGGGGGGTATTTTTGATGCTAAATGCCAAGATATAGGCAAGTTAAGCATCAGGGGGTGGGTTTTATTTTAGGGGATGCATGGTTTGTTTTTGTTTTTTTATATATGACACCCAGCTACATCTGCACTGGAAGCTTGACCTAAAATATTTCTACAATATAAAAAAAACAAAAAAACAAAAAAAAACCAACAACATTGCATTACAATATACAATACATTGGTCATTATTTTAAAGAGTATATTGTACAACAAACTATAGGCAGGAGATGTATCACAGATGCAGCTTATTAAAAGCAAAACTTAATAGGATCCAAACAATGCAGTCCTGCAATTTGTATGGGCTTAGTGATATAATATGATGTCAACCAGCTACATTGATACGTAACCAAAAACATCTTTCAGGTAACAAAAGTGCTAAAGTGGTGGTACCCTGCTAGTACCGGAGTCATGCTGGCCATACACTATCAGTCAAAAAAAATCGTCTGAACTTTGGTCATTTATACAGTCCGTTCGTTTTTCGGTCAGTTCATGGGCACAAATCAGTAGGGACGTTTTTAACAAAAAAAAAAAAAAAAAAAAAAAGGCAAGAGTACAAGTTTGGAAATTTTATGCCGATAAATTGAAAAGGCAATCCACACACACTAAAAATCTCCAAGACCCTGGGCCATGTCCCTTCATATAAATCCCACTACCATATTACCTCCCTCACCCTCCTGCTTCCCCTAACCTCTGGAGATATATCCCCAAACCCTGGGCCTCCATCATTTACCTGTACCCCATGCACCCTGTACCCTCTGGCAGCAGCTGCAAACAACACAATTTAGTTCCCATTTCTATTCTTCCCAAGACCCGACTCCCTTTCTCTTGTGCCCTTTGGAACTTCCACTTTGTCTGCAACAAACTCACCTCTCTCCATGACCTCTTTATCGCCAACTCATTTAACCTACTCGCCATAACCGAAACCTGGTTCCACGAATCCAACATCTTCTGCTACCCTATCCCATGATGGTCTTCTCTGGACTAACTACCCCAGATCCTGTGGACATAGGGGAGGAGGTGTCGGAATCCTTCTAGTCCCACATAGCACCTTTCAGGTACTTCAGCCATCTCCCTCTCCTCTTTTGTAGCACACTGCATTGGTCTTTTCACTCCAATTTCTCTAAGGATAGCTGTGATCTACAGGCCCCCTGGATCAGTATCAACCATTCTTGATGACTTCTCTGCCTGGCTACCCTACTTTCTTTCCTCTGAAATCCCCACAATCATCCTCGGGGACTTCAACATCCCTATTAATACTAACACTCCTGCCCCTTCCAAACGTCTCAGCCTAACCTCCTCCTTTGACCTGAAGCAGTGGATACATGCTCCTACTCACTCCTTACCACCTGCCCTCTGGATACTGTTCCCTCACAAATGCTATGTTCACCCTCCGGCTCTATGCTACACTCTCTAACCCACATCTTCTCTTCGCTGGTTCTCTTCCTACTTATCCAACCGCACCTTCAGCGTTTCTTACAACTCTACTTCCTCCTCTCCTCTTCCTTTCTCTGTTGGGGTCCCCCAAGGTTCTGTTCTTGGGCCTCTCCTATTTTCAATCTACACCTCCTTCCTGGGTCAACTGATAGCCTCCCATGGCTTCCAATACCACCTCTACGCTGACGACACCCAAATCTATTTCTCTACCCCTCAGCTCACTTCCTCTGTCTCCTCACGTATAACTAATTTACTATCAGATAGATCAGTCTGGATGTCACACCACTTCCTCAAACTCAATCTATCCAAAACCAAACTTATACATTTTTCCTCCCCCATATACCTCTTCCCCTTAACTCTTGGTCAAAATCGATGGCACAACTATAAGCCCATCCCCACATGCCAAGGTTCTAGGTGTAGTCCTGGACTCTGAACTCTCCTTCAAGCAACACATCCAATCACTGTCCAAATCCTGCTGCCTCAACCTTCGCAACATCTCCAAAATACGCCCCCTTCTAACCAATGACACAACAAAGCTCTTAATTCACTCGCTGGTCATCTCTCACCTCAACTACTGCAACTCCCTTCTCACTGGCTTACCTCTACATAGTCTATCACCTCTTCAATCCATCATGAATGCTGCTGCCAGACTCATTCACCTTACCAATCGCTCTGTCACCGCTACTCTTCTCCGTCAATCCCTCCACTGTTTTCCGCTCAGCCAAAGAATTAAATTCAAAATACTAACAACTACTTACAAAACCATCCACAACTTAGCCCCCAGCTACATCACTAGCCTAGTCTCTAAATACCAGCCTACTTGTTCTCTCTCTCGACCTCCTGCTCTCTAGCTCCTTCATCACCTCCTCCCATGCTCGCCTCCAGGACTTTTCCAAAGCCTCTCCAATCCTATGGAATGCCTTACCCCAATGTGTCCACTTATCTCCTACTTTATTAGCTTTTAGACGATCCCTGAAAACCCTTCTCTTCAGAGAAGACTACCCTACCCACACCTAACAACTGTATTTTCATTATCTCCATCAGCTCATCCCACACAGTTATTACCTTTTGTTTCCACTTGACCCTCCCTTCTAGATTGTAAGCTCTAACGAGCAGGGTCCTCTGATCCCTCCTGTATTGCAAGTGTACTGTCTGTCCTCATTTTGTAAAGCGCTGCACAAACTATTGGCGCTATATAAATCCTGTATAATAATAATAATAATAATAATATGTTTCCTGTCCAAACTGTTTGCACTAGGCATATGTAATAAAAAAAAAAAAAAAAAAAAAGAAAAAAGGGAAGAACAAAAATTGATGTCCATTGAGCGATTTAATCGGTCATTACATGATGGCACTGTCTGCTCTCATGGCCGAAAGTTTGTTTTTCTAAAAATGGGTTTGAACGATTTTTCGTATAGTGTTAGGCCAGCATTAGTCTTCAATTCGATAAGCATGACCCTGCAGGGTTCCTTAGATCCTGGGAGTATATGAGGCCTCAACTTCTACCCAAGTCATTATTTGGCCCTGCCCACATCTTTAGATGAAGAAAAATGCCAGAGCCTCTGTCCACCGGGTTTCTGGAATTTGACAGTTGAATGGTAGAAGGCAGAAGTAAAGGCACCATGTACAGTCCCTTGAAAAAGTATTCATACTCCTTGACATTTGCCACATTTTGTCATGTTACAAATGAAAACAAATGTATTATTATTGGGATTTTATGTGATTGACCAACACAAAGTGCCACATAATTGTGAAGTGGAAGGAAAATGATAACGATAAATGGTTTTCACATTTTTTTACAAATAAATATGTGAAAAGTGTGACATGCATTTGTATTCAGCCCCCCCTGAGTGAATACTTTGTAGAACCACCTTTTGCTGCAATTACAGCTAAAAGTCTTTTTTGGGTAAGTCTCTACCAGCTTTGCACAGCTAGAGTGACATTTTTGCCCATTCCTCTTGCAAAAAAGGCTCAAGCTCTGTCAGATTGGATGAAGAGTGTCTGTGAATGGCAAATTTTGCCGCAGATTGTCAATTGGATTTAGGTCTGGACTTTGACTGGGCCATTCTAACACATGAATATGCTTTGATCTAAACCATTCCACTTTAGCTCTGGTTGTATGTTTAGGGCCGTTGGCCTGCTGGAAGGTGAACCTCCACCACATTTTCAAGTCTTTTGCAGACTCTAACAGGTTTTCTTCTAAGATTGCCCTGTATTTGGCTCCATCCATGTTCCCATGAACTCTGACCAGATTCCGTCTTCTGCTGAAGAAAAGCATCCCCACAACATGATGCTGCCACCACCATGTTTCACGGTGGGGATGGCGTGTTCGTTTTCTGCCACACATAGTGTTTTGCTTTTAGGCCAAAAAAGTTCAGTTTTGGTCTCATCTGACCAGAGTACCTTCTTCCCATGTTTGCTGTGTCCCCCACATGGCTTCTCGCAAACTGCAAATGGGACTTCTTATGGCATTCTTTCAATTCTTCATGCCGCTCTTCCATAAAGGCCAGATTTGTGGAGTGCACGACTAACAGTTGTCCTGTGGACAGATTCTCCCACCTGAGCTGTGGATCTCTGCAGCTCCTCCAGAGTTACCATGGGACTCTTGGTTGCTTCTCTGATTAATGCTCTCCTTGCCCGGCCTGTCAGTTTAGGTGAATGGCTATGTCTTGGTAGGTTTGCAGTTGTGCCATACGCTTTCCATTTTCAAATGATGGATTGAACAGTGCCCTGTGAGACGTTCATATCTTGGGATATTTTTTTTATAACCTAACACTGCTTTAAACTTCTCCACAACTTTATCTCTGACCTGTCTGATGTGTTCTTTGGCCTTTATGATGCTGTTTGTTCACCAAGGTTCTCTAGCAAACCACTGAGGGCTTCACAGAACAGCTGTATTTATATTGAGATTAAAATTACACACAGGTGGACTCCATTTACTAATTAGGCGACTTCAGAAGGCAATTGCTTCCACTAGACTTTAGTTTGGGGTATCAGAGTAAAGGGGGCTGAATACAAATGCATGCCACACTTTTCAGATATTTGTAAAAAAAATATAAAAATAATTTACAGTGGGGACGGAAAGTATTCAGACCCCCTTAAATTTTTCACTCTGTTATATTGCAGCCATTTGCTAAAATCATTTAAGTTCATTTTTTTCCTCAATGTATACACAGCACCCCATATTGACAGAAAAACACAGAATTGTTGACATTTTTTGCAGATTTATTAAAAAAGAAAAACTGAAATATCATATGGTTCTAAGTATTCAGACCCTTTGCTGTGACTGTCACAGACCTAGCCGGGACAGAGGCTGTTGGAGAGGACTGTATGCAAGCCTGTTGCCTTTTGATTATGGGCCCTGGATTTTCAATGGATTCATTCTGTTGGGACACATCCTGTGAGGAGATGCTGGTGTCATCAACCTGTGTTTATGTTAATTGAATGAGCTAATGACATTGTCCTCTATACAATGTAGGAGACGGGACGACTGCTATTGTGTTAATTAACTGTATGAAGCTCGGTGACCACAAGTCTGGGCGAAAGGTCATGTCTCAGTCACCTAGGCTGTATAAAGGATTAGATAATTAGCTCATGTTAATTAAGTTACAGTTGTATTGTTAGAGGAGGTTCCAACGGCATATAAAGTCTTGTAACTTTGATTCATAATAAACAGTCCATGTTAGCAGTGAAGCAAGTGTCGCCTTGTGTTCTGCTCAGAGAGGTTGGAATATCTGATATCTGTATACAGACTGGGAGGAAGTGGTATATGACGGAAGCACTCAAGCGGAGTGTGGGACGTTCCGTGACAGTGACACTCATATATTTAAACGCAGGTGCTGTCCATTTCTTCTGATCATCCTTGAGATGGTTCTACACCTTCATTTGAGTCCAGCTGTGTTTGATTATACTGATTGGATTTGATTAGGAAAGCCACACACCTGTCTATATAAGTCCTTACAGCTCACAGTGCATGTCAAAGCAAATGAGAATCATGAGGTCAAAAAGGAACTGCCTGAAAAGCTCAGAGACAGAATTGTGGCAAGACACAGATCTGGCCAAGGTTACAAAAAAAAAAATTCTGCTGCACTTAAGGTTCCCAAGAGCACAGTGGCCTCCATAATACTTAAATGGAAGACGTTTGGGACGACCAGAACCCTTCCTAGAGCTGGCCGTCCGGCCAAACTGAGCTATCGGGGGAGAAGAGCCTTGGTGAGAGAGGTAAAGAAGAACCCAAGATCACTGTGGCTGAGCTCCAGAGATGCAGTCGGGAGATGGGAGAAAGTCAACCATCACTGCAGCCCTCCACCAGTCAGGGCTTTATGGCAGAATGGCCCGACGGAAGCCTCTCATCAGTGCAAGACACATGAGAGCCAGCATGGAGTTTTCTAAAAAAAAAAAAAAAAAAAAACACCTGAAGGACTCCAAGATGGTGAGAAATAAGATTCTCTGGTCTGATGAGACCAAGATAGAACTTTTTGGCCTTAATTCTAAGTGGTATGTGTGGAGAAAACCAGGCACTGCTCATCACCTGTCCAATACAGTCCCAACAGTGAAGCATGGTGGTGGCAGCATCATGCTGTGGGGGTGTTTTTCAGCTGCAGGGACAGGACGACTGGTTGCAATCGGGGGAAAGATGAATGCGGCCAAGTACAGGGATATCCTGGATGAAAACATTCTCCAGAGTGCTCAGGACCTTAGGCTGGGCCGAAGGTTTACCTTCCAACAAGACAATGGTGACCCTAAGCACACAGCTAAAATAAACGAAGGAGTGGCTTCACAACAACTCCGTGACTGTTCTTGAATGGCCCAGGCAGAGCCCTGACTTAAACCCAATTGAGCATCTCTGGAGAGACCTAAAAATGGCTGTCCACCAACGTTTACCATCCAACCTGACAGAACCGAAGAGGATCTGCAAGGAGGAATGGCAGAGGATCCCCAAATCCAGGTGTGAAAAACTTGTTGCATCTTTCCCAAAAAGACTCATGGCTGTATTAGATCAAAAGTGTGCTTCTACTAAATACTGAACAAAGGGTCTGAATACTTAGGACCATGTGATATTTCAGTTTTTCTTTTTTAATAAATCTGCAAAAATGTCAACAATTCTGTGCTTTTTTTGTCAATATGGGGTGCTGTGTGTACATTAATGAGGAAAAAAAAAATGAACTGAAATGATTTTAGCAAATGGCTGCAATATAACAAAGAGTGAAAAATGTAAGGGGGTCTAAATGCTTTCCGTCCCCACTGTATTATTTTCCCTCCACTTCATAATGATTTGCCACTTTGTGTTGGTCTATCACTTAAAATCCCAATAAAATACATTTATGTTTTCGTTTTTGGGTCAGATATCGATTCTAAGGGGAACTCCACACCAAAAAAAAAAACAAAAAAAAACAAAAAAAAAAAACACCACAGAACAGCGTGGGCCCCCCCCCCAAAATCCAAGTAGACTCTGCCAGCAATGTGACTAGGAGGTCCTGGAGAATGAGGCCCACTTCCTGGTACAGTGCACCAAGTACTCAGCAGCGAGACACATTTTCTGAGACTCTCTGCTCTCATCCTGAACATTATTGCTACAGAAAAGAGAGGAAACTCTAAATTCTACTATGAGAAGAGGAGCCAACTGTGAAACAGGTGCATCCTGCATCCAATTCGCAATGTGTGAACCCAGCTTGAAGGACAGTAAACTGGCCCTTTGCTTAGAGCGTTGGAACCTCCTGCTCTACATGGACACACCCCTAGCCCCCTTTATATTATCCCTTACATTAATTTGTGGGAAATTTCTTTTCTCGACACCCTCTCTTCCTATCCAGTCTATACAAACATCTCACCTGCTTTGGCAATGCTAAAATGTATTTAGTCCTGCCAATGAGGTTTAGTCATGTGTGTCTTCAAAGCAGCCCAACGAAAAAAAAAAAAAAAAAAAGTGCACAATCCCTCCCACGAGCTATTGTATTCTGACAGTGGGGCGACTTCCCCACCTTCAGAATACACTGATCAGTGCTACTGGCTATGGCCAGCAGCGCTGATCATATAGCATTTATAAGACAGGCTGTATTCTGTGACTAACATTCAGGAAGCCAGACTCTTTCCAAGGTATTCGTTTCCACAGAAAAAAAAAAAAAAGACTGGATATTTAAAAAAATAAGGCAAAAACAAATGTCAGCACTGGGTCTCATTTATCTTAAGAACGTTTTATGAGAATAACTGTGTCCAGACAGTCTACTCCACAGCACATAGATGATCTCTCATAAAGTAAAGTGAACATACGATTGCTTGCTGCGGAACACAGCATTTTTTTCCTAAGCTGACATTTTTTTTCTGAATCATCATATCAATTTATTGAACCATCAAGACATGTTTTCCAAGTTCCTAGTAAAAGGAACAGATAAAAGTGCTAAAGTGGACCTGTTCCTACTTGTGGATATATGGTTACATGTCATCAGTAAGTTGTTTCCATTATACTGGCAGAACAACAATAAACTGTGCTGAATCCTTTCATCTTTCACTGTGGCAAGTCACTCCAAAAAACTAATCTGATATAGCTATTCAATAAAAGTCACATTTGCTGCATATAAAAAACACTGGTACATGAGAAGTACAGATCTTAGACTTCAAAAAGGCCAGTGATGAGGCAAGTGACAGTTGTATCAGATAGAAAATATGTTCAATAAAGTGAAGGAGAAGAGAGGAGAATATTTAAAAATTTACAGTTACACGATTGGATTTTATAAGAGAAAATAAAATAAGTTCACCTTTGTAGAAAAATAATAAATGCACATTTTTATGCAGGCATTATTTTTTTTTTCTAAGGAGCCCGCAGGTGTAATGTCCAGCTCTTGCAGACTCTCAGGATAGCTGTCTGCTCGTAACTCATACAAGCAGGCAGCTACCAGAAAGCAGGAAGATCAATGGACTACGAGGACATTCACCAGTGCCCTCACAGCTCATTGAAAAGCTACAAGCTTGAGGCATTCATTCATAGAAAACTGAATGAATGATGCGGCTGTGTGGATGGAGCCCTGCAGGGCCACGCGGTTTTTAAATAGCGACAGCAGTTGTGGGGAAAAGATCCCCGGCCTGCTGTCACACGGAGGAGGGGAGAGATGCGTATCTGGAGCGCGTTACACCCTAAAAACAGGTGGAGCATGTAACGTGTTCCAAAAGTGAACTTATATTTTAATGCACAGAAAATTAAGTGTTGTGTAGCTTCACTAGCCACCTAGTAAATCAAATGCCAGAAATACTAATCCTAATTTCTCTAAAGCACATGCCTCAAAACAACATTATACAGGCAGTCCCCGAGTCACATACATCCGACTTACATACAACTCACGCTTACAAAACAGGAGGGAGACAACAGGAAGTGAGAGCAAATCTACCCCTAGGAAGGGAAATTCACTCCTGCAAGAGCCATCATGGGAAAAAGGTGTCTCTGCTGATGTTTCAAAATCTAATTGTCACAAGGACAGAAAGGGAGGTGAAATCTTCTGAACAGGGGCACAGACAGCAAAACAAACATTACCAGGGTGTTAACCCTTCCCTATGCTATCCAAAAAAATAACAAAAAAAGGTTTTGGCTGGGGTTACACTTAAAAATTTTTTACCTGTTTTAACTTGCATACAAGAATTCAACTTAAAGCAGAGCTCCACCCAGACTTGCGCCTTCACAGCCGGTTCCCTACTGTGCATACTCAAAGCACGCTACACTTTCTGAATGACCCTGCGGCGATAAAAAGAGAAACTTTCGGGGGACCTCGCCGTGGCGCAGTCTCTAGGAAGTGGGGACGGGTCCCTTTTAGACTCTTACTTATCTCGGTGGATGCAGCATCGGTCCAATGCGACATCTGTCTCCTGCCAGTTCTAAGACTGAGAACTGAGCAATCAAAAACACTGCAGATCGCTCGGTTCTCAGGACTCCCTGAGCAGAAAATCCTGAATGAACTGCACTCCTGTGATCCACAGGAGAACTACAGCCAAACAAACTTTATCTGTACATCTCCTTTAAAGTAAACTTGTCACAAACTTAGTCTTTTAATGTGATAGTGCATCTCAATAACCAATAAAATGGTTGGAAGGTCGAGTCAAGCTAAAAACTTTTAGGAAATTGAGATTTGCATATCATAACTGACTGCATCTCTGTCTCTGCTAACCATATGGTCATGTGGTTTTAGAAGGTAAACTCTGCTTATGCAAAAGCATTCATATTCATCACTTGAGGTGAACTGTGAGCTTGACTAAAGACTAACTTACATTACAACTTTGATATCAGTTCCATGAATGAGCCCTGTATATGCAGAATGTAATATCATGATGAAGAAAAGATGAACTGGCAAAAAAACTTTGATGATTATTACAATAGAGCTCTCAATGGATAGCAAAAAATGGAAAATAGGGAGGCTAAATCATAGAACATTCTATCTTTAGTTAGCTATATTACAGAGCAGAGTTGTATTGGAACAACTTACTCCTTAGCAATGCTACAAGCAAAAATAATGAGAATTCTTATACGTAAAAATAGCTACCTTACGGATGAGCACGGTGTAAAAAAGAAAAAAAAAAAAAAAAAAAATTTGAGAAGATATATAAATATTGGCCTGTGTTACTTTTTTGTTTCTCCATACTAAATGTATAAAGTGTGATTTATTGGGTAAGGAAATTTGTATAATTTTGTCTCCCAAACTTATTACGCATCATGTCAAGTCTACAATGAACTTTTTATTAATCTCAACGCATGTTGCATTTTGTAAATCTCTATACAGAAAAAAAAAAACTAGCACAGATACCTGTATTCTGCATGCCGACTCATGTGTGCTTCACCTCTTGCCCACCTATACCCTGGTTCTTCCTGTAGTATGAACAGTAAGGGAACAAGGCATAAGCACATTTTTTCAACAAACAATGGTGACATCAAATTAATACTGTAGCATCCAAGTTAATTATACGGTACATCCATTAACGAAAGAACTGAATATATAGATGAAAAACAGAGATGTAGACAATTCACTGTAGAATAAACCATCCTAAATTTATTGCTCACCCTGTGTATGAAAGGATTTGTGAATTTACAGAACACCTACCAAATGACAAAACCAGATATGGATTTAAAAAGTAACTACAGTGTTAAAAAAATGCTAAATATCCTTATTATAGCAGATAGTGAGCAACCCCCCTTTACATATATCACAATTATACTGTATATAGCCCATTGCTTTTATTGGCCCATGGTTAAAAAGACTAAAAAAAAAAAGGACTAAACAGCTCACATGGGAGAAGGCTAGCCAACAAGGGACCATTGTCTCTCAAAAACAGGTCCAGGATAACTAAAAATGGGTTATCCTTGGCCATTTAAAGCTGCCCATAGATCATAAAGGACCAACTGAACTTCGTTCCATCTATGGCCGTTACCCACTCACATTAACTTCTGTCAAACGGGATCATTAGAAAACTTTTGCTGATCAGAGGCTTGCAGCTAATCTACTGCAGCTGCTGATCAGCATATTCTGACAATGGAAGAGGCCCACTGTAGCATACAGTGATACGGCAGGAAGGATTCTATCATCTACCTCACCTGTGTGGATGGGGGAATTTGTTAGCTTATTTCAATCAGCCCGCTGGCTGATTAAGAAAAAGAGATGAACTATGACCGGCCTTAAAAACCACCTTCATTTTTTCTCTACTGGCAATTACCCATTTCACCAAAATATCCAGATTTTCAGCTGATTTTTTTTTTTTTTTTTCATTGTTGAACAAAGAAAAAAAACCTCTCTCTCTAATCCTTACCAGGATCTAGGAAGGGTTACACTTCATAGCTCTACTTCTTTTCTTCTTCTAACTACACTTTACAGACTAGGCTTTACAAGCAAAATATTTAAAATGTAGACCATCTCTCATGCAGCCATGGTGCTGGTACGATTCTCTGCAGCAAGCGATTCTCTTTGAAGTAAAAGGTAATCTGAATGACTTGATCATACTTACAGGAGAAAGAAGAGGGTTCCTCCCACCATCAACTTTCCTGTGCTCTCCTGACCCACTGGGGATCCCAGGAATGATGCAAACAGCTGCATCAAATGATATACACAGAGAGGAACTAATGTTCTTCCTTGCTCTCTGATTTCAGAAACCAGAAGTGACAAAATCCTCGTCGCTTCTGGTTTAAGTACATGTGTTGATGAACTTTTGTTCACTTTAAGTGGGGTATGTATTCCTATACGTCTATGGGAATGCAAAATCTGCTTGAAGCCAAACAAATGCAGATTAGAAGGAGGTCAACTGCAGTCCAAATGCAGCTTTCAATAAAAGTTGAATAATCCGAGATGCATCTTAAACTCAATTCATCAACACAATCCCAAAGTCATTTGACACATATATGGGATTTCTATATTTACCATAAAATCTATTTCTTGTAGTTTGAGGGACACAGGTATTCAATGACTGCTAAGTTATACTGTCACTGATAGAACTTAGACGCTGGCAACAGTGCAACCCCTCCTATTTCCAGCATGTCTTCGTTGTGTATAAAAGCAGCATGTACAGCATGAACAAAGAATCAGAGGGGTGTCACCTGTATCTCTCAATGCGCCACAAGAAATGATTACTGCAAATACAAAAATCTTATGTTGTTTATTACCATAAGTAAACTACTGTAAATTAAGTCCTGTCTGGTGGACGGTCTACAGCTCAAATGGCCCCGAAAGACCTTATGCCCCAAACTAGCATCAGGCTAGAACATCCACCCGGTATAACTTGGAGAATGTATGAAGAGAGGCCCAGTTGACAGCCTTGCAAATCTGGAAAACATAAGCCCCAAAAGTGCTCACATATTTAGTAAACTTTCCTTTACAGGAGAGGCTGGAAACTGATCCTTTGGCCCAAAGGACTAAAAGATGATCTTCCTGAGCACCCGAAAAATTATAGAACAAAAAACAAGCAGGTTCCCCTTAATGAGGGCCCTCGGGAAAAAAAAAAAAAAAAAAAAAAAAAAGAGTCAGTCTTTCTAATGGAAGCAGTAGCTGCTAGGCAGACACGCACAACACAAACTACATCCGGGCAAAGGAGGGGAGATATCGTTTTTATGAACTGGAGCTGGGCAGACGAATGGAATATCGCTGTCCTGTTGAGGTGGAAGGTAATAACTACATTAGGGAGAAAAGAAGTGTGGAGGACAGGCAGAACGGCAAGGCCACAAACTGAAAAAAGTGTTGAGGACACACAGCAAAGCTAAAGAATCACTAATTGATTCCATGTGGAAATTCAGGGGCCTGACAGAAAGAAAAAAAAAGTTGGGGCCTTGCGATTGGGCAGTTGCCCACTTTTGGTTTGGGAACAGTGATTAGGCTGGAGTAAATTCCCTGAAACTGATCTGCTATTAATACTGAGGTTATGATGCCTTGTTCTGAAAGACCTGCAATGGCTGCATGAAGATCTGCTAATCTGTTCAGTGACTGGAGGACATGAATTAAGAAGGCGGCTGAGAGCAGAATTCTAGCTTGTAGTCCCTGGAAACTAACTCTGGAACCAAGGCATCTGAGACACGGTTTGTCCAAATATCCACAAAGGCCAACAGACACACCCTCCACCATTTTGGACGAGGGGGCATTACTTCACGCAGAATAGATTTTATCTGTGGGTTTGAGGAACTTGGAAGACCAAGGTTAAACTGAGTGCCAGGTTTGGGTTTAGCAATGGAAGCTGAGGCCTGGGAGCAACAAAAAGGACAATGAACTCTCCCAAGGCGAGGTCTTAATTTCTTCTGCTGGGGCAGGTGAGTACTCTTAAACCCCCCCCCCCCCCCTCTTGAGAAGATGAGATTAAGGTGGGGGATATAATCAACATCAGGACAAGAGGGCACTCTTTACGTCTGGAGGAAAAGAGAATTAATCTCCAGATATGGAAAGGCTTCTTCACGGTAATAGCTGTGAAAATGTGGAATAAAACTTCCTCAAGAGCTGGTTCTGGTCAGTAGATTGTTTTAAGAAAGGCCTGGATTCTTTCCTAAATGTAAATAATATAACTGGATACTAACATCTATAGGCAAAGTTCATCCAGGGAACATCTGATTGCCTCTTTTTCCCCTGCAAATTGGATCATGCTTTATCTGCCTTCCTCTGCATCAGCTGTGGGTATAGGATTGTGTGTGTGCACACAGTGTCTTGCAAAATTATTCACCCCCCCTTGGCTTTTTACCCATTTTGTTACATTACAGCCTTTAGTTCAATGTTTTTTTAATCTGAATTATATGTGATTGATCAGAACACAATAGTCTAAGTTGGTGAATTAAAATTAGAAAAATATACATAAAACAAATTTTTCAGGACTAAAAAACTGATAATTGGCATGTGCGTATGTATTCACCCACTTTGTTATAAAGCCCATAAAAGCTCTGGTGCAACCAATTACCTTCAGAAGTCACATAATTAGTAAAATGATGTCCACCTGTGTGCAATCTAAGTGTCACATGATCTGTCATTACATATACAGGTGATACTCGAAAAATTTGAATATTGTGCAAAAGTTAATTTCACTAATGCAACTTAAAAGGTGAAACTAATATGAGATAGGCTCATTACATGCAAAGCAAGAGATAGTTCAAACTGTGATTTGTCATAATTGTGAGGTTTATGGCTTAAAGCTCATGAAAACCCCAAATCCACAAAATCAGAAAATTAGAATATTGTGAAAAGGTGCAGTATTCTAGGCTCAAAGTGTCCCACTCTAATCAGCCAATTAAGCCATAACACCACTGCAAAGGGTTCCTGAGCCTTTAAATGGTCTCTCAGTCTGGTTCAGTAGGAATCACAAATCAATCATGGGAAAGACTGCTGACCTGACAGTTGTGCAGAAAACCATCATTGACACCCCCCCATAAGGAGGGAAAGCCTCAAAAAGGTAAATCGCAAAAGAAGTTGGATGTTCCCTAAGTGCTGTATCAAAGCACATTAATAGAAAGTTATGTGGAAAGGAAAAGTGTGGAAGAAAAAGGTGCACAAGCAGCAGGGATGACCACAGCCTGGAGAGGATTGTCAGGAAAAGGCCATTCAAAAGTGTTGGGGACTTTCACAAGGAGTGGACTGAGGCTGGAGTCAGTGCATCAAGAGCCACCACACACACAGATGGATCCCGGACATGGGCTTCAAATGTCGTATTCCTCTTGTCAAGCCACTCCTGAACAAACAATGTCAGAAGCGTCTTACCTGGGCTAAAGAAAAACAGATCTGGTCTGTGAAGTTTCCACAGTCTGTGTTGATTTGTGGAGCCATGTCATCTGCTGGTGTTGATCCACTGTGCTTAAGTCTAGGGTCAACGCAGCCGTCTACCAGGAGATTTTGGAGCACTTCATGCTTCCTTCCACAGACAAGCTTTATGGGGATGCTGACTTCATTTTCCAGCAGGACTTGGCACCTGCCCACACTGCCAAAAGCAACAAAACCTGTTTCAATGACCGTGGGATTACTGTGCTTGATTGGACAGCAAACTCGCCTGACCTGAATCCCATAGAGAATCTATGGGGCATTGCCAAGAGAAAGAGGAGAGACATGAGACCGAACAATGCAGAAGAGCTGAAGGCCGCTATTGAAGCATCCTGGTCTTCCATAACACCTCAGCAGTGCCACAGGCTGATTAGCTTCCATGCCACAGCACATTGAGGCAGTAATTGCTGCAAAAGGGGCCCAAACCAAGTACTGAGTACATATGCATGCAAATACTTTTCAGGAGGTCTGATATTGTTCTATGTACAATCCTTGTTTTATTGATTGCATGTACTATTCTAACTTTGAGATTGTGGGTTTGGGGTTTTCATGAGCTGTAAGCCATAATCACCACAATTATGACAAATCACGGACTGAACTTGCTCTTGCTTTGCATGTAATGAGTCTATCTCAAATATTAGTTTCACCTTTTAAGTTGCATTAGTGAAATAAATGAACTTTTGCACGATATTCTAATTTTTCGAGTATCACCTGTACGCACCTTTTTGAAAGGCCCCAGAGGCTGCAACACCTAAGCAAGAGGCACCACTAACCAAACACTGCCATGAAGACCAAGGAATTCTCCAAACAAGTAAGGGACAATGTTGTTGAGAAGTACAAGTCAGGGTTAGGTTATAAAAAAACATCCAAATCTTTGATGATCCCTAGGAGCACCATCAAATCTATCATAACCAAATGGAAAGAACATGGCATAACAGCAAACCTGCTAAGAGACGGCCGCACACCAAAACTCAGACTGGGCAAGGAGGGCATTAATCAGAGAGGCAGCACAGAGACCCAAGGTAACCATGGAGGAGCTGCAGAGTTCCACAGCAGAGACTGGAGTATCTGTACATAGGACGACAATAAGCCATACGCTTCCTAGAGTTGGGCTTTATGGCAGTGGCAGAGTGGCCAGAAGAAAGCCATTACTTTCAGCAAAAAACAAAATGGCACGTTTTGAGTTTGCGAAAAGGCATGTGAGAGACTCCCAAAATGTATGGAGGAAGGTGCACTCGTCTGACGAGACTAAAATTGAACTTTTTGGCCATCAAAGAAAAACACTATGTCTGGCGCAAACCCAACACATCACCCAAAGAACACCTTCCCCAAAGAAACATGGTGGTGGCAGTATCATGCTGTGGGGATGTTTTTCAGCAGTCAGGACTGGGAAACTGGTCAGCGTTGAGGGAAAGATGGATGGTGCTACATACAGGCATATTCTTGAGCAAAACCTGTACCACTCTGTGTGTGATTTGAGGCTAGGACAGAGGTTCACCTTCCAGTAGGACAATGACCCCAAACACACTGCCAAAGCAACACTTGAGTGGTTTAAGGGGAAACATGTAAATGTGTTGGAATGGCCTAGTCAAAGCCCAGACCTCAATCCAATAGAAAATCTGTGGTCAGACTTAAAGATTGCTGTTCACAAGCGCAAACTATCCAACTTGAAGGAGCTGGAGCAGTTTTGCAAGGAGGAATGGGTAAAAATCCCAGTGGTAAGATGTGGCAAGCTCATAGAGACTTATCCAAAGCGTCTTGGAGCCGTGATAGCAGCAAAAGGTGGCTCTGCAGAGTATTGACTTTAGGGGGGGGGGGGTGAATAGTTATGCACATTGACTTTTTCTGTTATTTTGTCCTATTTGTTGTTTGCTTCACAATAAGAAAAAATAAATAATATATCTTCAAAAGTTGTGGGCATGTTCTGTAAATTAAATTATGCAAATTCTCAAATAATGTGTGTCAATTCCAGGTCGTGAGGCAACAAAACACGAAAAATACCAAGGGGGGGGGTGAATATTTTTTGCAAGGCACTG
Organism: Aquarana catesbeiana; assembly: GCF_042186555.1. Taxonomy (NCBI): domain Eukaryota; kingdom Metazoa; phylum Chordata; class Amphibia; order Anura; family Ranidae; genus Aquarana; species Aquarana catesbeiana. The sequence goes on along the minus strand of NC_133326.1, from coordinate 246,126,803 downwards.
TACATACAGTATCTCACAAAAGTGAGTACACCCCTCACATTTTTGTCAATATTTTGTTATATCTTTTCATGTGACAACACTGAAGAAATGACACTTTGCTACAATGTAAAGTAGTGAGTGTACAGCTTGTACAACAGTGTAAATTTGCTGTCCCCTCAAAATTACGGAAAGTGCAGTGTCCACGTGCAGGAAGCATCAATTATGATCACAGGTTGGTAATCTCATTATTGGGTCTGACAAGTTGGCTGCTTCTGAGGACTGCTTCTCGGCGACATCTCTTGACCAATTGGATTGTCTTAGAACTTGATCTGGAGCCCAGATGGGGAGGTCCCATATTTTAGTGGTTTCACCATAAGCCTTGTTGACTCACTGAGCATATGTCCATTTGAGTCTTTTCAATCCGGTAAGCCTCCTCACTAACAGGTGGTGGTGGTTCTATTGTCTGTCTCTTCACCTCAACATTGATGTCACGTGGAATCCCACTTCTAGTCACACAATTCGTTTTCACCTTCTATTCAAAGACTGTTGTGTTTATCTTTCAAAACAACCTTTTATATTATGGCACATGGACTTTAGTTTGGGTGTGAATTTCACATTTTTATTATTAGTTTGTATATACATGAATTTTTCATTTTTTTTGAGCGCTGCACAAAAATGTTACTTTTCATCCGTGGTGATATGAGCGGAGACTGGAAAGGACCACTGGAGTCCCCATCTCTCCACCACCACAAGGACCTCTTGGTCTTGGGTGATAGGTGGAAGGTCTCGTCCAGCGATTGTTGTCCCCCGTCCCAGTTTCTTAGGATATCAGCTTGGAGACACCTGTAATGGGCCCTTGCCCACTAGGATCGTTGCCGCCAAGAGACCCAGGCCTGACATGGCTATTCTGATGGACACCGCCCGATTGTTTTGAAGAAAGGCTGCAGTAAGCTTTACTTTTTCTACCTTCTCCTCCGTAAGATAGACTTTGTGTTACCGAGTTCACCCTGTAGCCTAGGTAACAAGTCCTGTGCCGGGATCAGGTTCGATTTTTCTTGGTTTATCAAACACCCAGTCTTCAAGAAAAGGAATGGCCAATGGTCTTGGTGAATATTCTGGGGGATGAGGACAGGCCGAACAGCAGAGCCCTGAACTGGAAATGGCGGACGCTCATCCCCCACTTGATCACCACCCTCAAAAACTTCTGCGAGTCTTCGTGGATTGGGATATGCAAACATGCGTTCCTCAGATTGTGGGAAGCCATAAAGCAATTTGAGGGGAGGATTGCCTTTACCGTAAAAATTGTTTCCATTGGAAACTTTTTGTAGACCACCCTTTTGTTTAGAGACTTTAAAATTTAGAATTAGGCAGAATTTGCCCGATGGTTTCTGTACCACGAAAACGTGCCAATAGAAACCCAGACAAAGTCTCTTGCTGTGGTACTGGAATGAGTACCCGCTGGTCTATCAGGTCGCCAATTTGAGATAGAAGTGCTGCCGCCTTCTGAGGATCCCTGGGAGGGGAGGTTACGAATGTTCTTGAGGGTGGAGTACCCCTGAACTGGATTCGGTACCCCTCCCCGATTAGCCTCCGAATGAATCCATTGGGAATCTTTTTTCCCTCTGTAGGAGGAACTGCCCCAATCTCCCTCCCACCAGGACCATATCACTGGGGCTTTGGGTTTTTTTTTTTTTTTTTTTTTTTTTTTTTTTTTTTAGGAGTGGAAAAGGAGGACGGTCTCCCGTCTGTTTCCCCTCCCCCACTGTTTTCTAGCGGTTGTTTTAGGGGTCAGCCCCTGCGGCCTTTTAGGGCAAAAAAAGAGCTTTTCCAGGGCTTTTTTGCTTTTAACCGGAAAAGCCTTCTTATCAGCAGTCCAGTATTAGACCTTATCTAGGTCCTTCCCGGACAAAAGATCCCCCTCAAAACGGAATACCGCAGAGTCTTATTTTTGAAACCGGATCCCCAGACCAAGATTTCAACCACAGGGCCCGGCTAAAGGAGTTAACCAAGGCTGCAGCTTTAGCCAAAAGCTTGATAAACTCTGCTGAGGCATCTGCCATATAGCCTGCCACCTTTTGTAGCATAGGCAGAGTGTCAAAGATTTCTTTCCTTGAAGTCCCTCCTTCCAAGTGTGCCTATAGTTGGTCTAACCAGACCTCCAGATTGCGGGCCACAACCATTGTAGCCATTGCCGGCTTCAAGTTAGCCTTTACTACTTCCCAAGACCTCTTTAGTAACTCCTCCATCCTTTTGTCCATGGGTTCCTTAAGAAACCTCAAGTCCTCAAACGCAAGGTCAGTTGACTTAGCACATTGAGAAAATGCTGCGTCCAACTTTGGAGCTTTTTAAGCTTTTGGGAAAAAACAACTTTTTGTCAAGCTCCATCCATTTTTTTTTGATGGATTCTGATAAAGCGTCGTGTACCGGGAATACCCTGCCTTGATCTTCCTTCAGAGTCTGGTACATTTGGTTATGAATGGACAAAGAAACCTGTTCTTCCTTAATCTCTAGGGTTTCATAGATCACCCCCAGCAAGGCATCCACCTCCTCGAACGAGAGCCTGTATCTAAGAGATTTTGTCCCTTGTTCCAGTATACTTTTGGATGAGACTGCTTCACTCAGCTCCTCCAAAGAATCCGAATCTTCCTCCTCCATTCCACCACCCTTCTCTCCTTCTCTGGGGCTGTAACGAGAGGTACTTTCACTGGCTGTTTTGGGGTCTCAAGGTTTGAAAAGTATTGACTTAATTGCCCTCATTTCCTTTTTTACACCCAAAATTAAGTCTTTACATGTCCCAGTTGCCTCTTTGTAGATTAGTTTGTCTATACATGGCTTGCAGAGCAGTTTAATTACAACTCTCTTTAAACTTGGTCATGCAAGACAGGCACCTCTCCTTCCCTCCGACTTCTCCAATTCTTTGGGCTGAGCCTAGAACAGGAGAGAAGGGGGAAAATATGCTGTCAAACACCCTCTTTTCCTGGGTGTACCATCACCAACACCACAGTGCTACCCCAGCAGCCACATATGGATTCTCAAGGCCCCCAAGCCCAGATCGGGAGAGAGATAGAGATTTTGAGATCGAGAGTCCTAGGGACCCTCAGGCCCTCTCCCCTGTCCCATAGGCTAAGACACCACCCCAGTGTTTGCCTACCTGAGGTTGGTCAGCACCACTGCCACTCTGCGCCACTTACATGGAAGTGTCCTCCTCCTTTTTGAAACCAATGGCTCTCACTGCCATCTCAGCCAATTAGAAAGAACAGACCCGGGAGAGCCGTTGCTCTCCTGCTGGGTTGAATGAAAAAACTAGTATGTACGAGGCTTAAGCAACTAAGGTTGCAGTTTATAGAGACCAGCTCAAGCACCATGTAGAGGAATCTTGATTGAAGAAAAAACTATAAACTAGCAAATAGGTTAGAATTTTCTCCATAGAGAAAAAAAAAGTGACCATCCGCCTAGGACAATAGCTAAAAACCAAGGCATGCTGGGAGTTGAAGGGACATACCAGGCTGACATGTTTTTTGTTTGTCAAAATTCTGTCCAAATTCTGTAGCAGGCAGCAATATAACCCAACACTTCAACTCCTGTGTCTCTCAATGGACACTTAAGAAAATTGGATTTCATTTCTAATATTAGATACAAAGACACAGATATCACCTACCTAGTTGGACCCTCACAAGAAGCAGTCAAACTCATTACCCCTAGTTACAAACCTACAATTAGTCAAGGAAATAATTGGTTACACAGTAAAGTAAAATGCTAAAACGTGCTCTACTCAAATCAATCACATACCCCTCTATATGGTCCACCACCTTTTCTTTCATAAGCATGGCTTTCTTCATAATCTCTGTAATCTGGTTCACCATATTCTTCATACCGATGATATCCTTCTTCCTCTGGCCTTCTGACTAGATTTACCACTCTGTGATATTCACCCTTAACATAAGCAAAATGAAAAATAAATATACTCTAAAACAAACGACAGTAGACTTACAAATAATGAAAACTAAAAAAGGGCACAAATACAAGCCAAAAAAAAAGTGTTACGAAATAAAATGTAAAATCTATGTTTGGCGATGTTTCACCCACGTACAACTTAGATCATCAGTTTCTCGCCATTTTGCTAGCACACACATTTTTAAGCTTGGATATATTTGGTACTAGAATCAAAGTCCAACACAGTCCTTGGCTTCCTTTTGTGAATGGCCAGAAGAGGGAGACTGAAACGGCTGAGTGCCGCTGTCTGTGTCAATGGACGCAGCAGAGGGACTCAGGTGCGAGCACGCACGAGTACCCCCATGGGAAGCGACTTCCCATGGGGGCACTGGCCAGAGAAGAAGAGGGGCCAGAAGCGCCGGTGGGGGACCCAAGAGGAAGTTTCCGCCTGCTCGCTCTGTGCGATTCCATTGCACAGAGTAGGCAAGCATAGACATGTTTGCCATAAAAAAAAAAAAAAAAAAACACATGTACCTTTACAACCCCTTTAAGCTTTCCTAAATCTGAAAGCACCAGTATGCAACGATTAATTCTATCTTTCTGACATAGTCTTCTGCTGCTTCCCCCCACCCCCCCATTTCCAAAATCCAAATCACAGAACGCTTCTTCCTGCGCACTTCTGTTGGTCTTTAAATTTGGCACTCCATCTGCACAAACACATAATTCAATTACAGATCCACCCAAACAGGTGAATGAAAGACTACAAGTCGCATTAGCCACTGAAGCAGAGGTTTTCCCAGTTTCAATGAAGCCTAAGTTCAGTGACACCATTAAAATTGCAGTCCATTGTGTACTTCCTCTAGCCACCCAAATGAAGGTCTACTGTACCTCTGTATGGACCTGGGACCGGAGGAGGAGTCTGCAGGAGCTTGTGCATTGCACTTGCAATCTACTGATTGCTGTTGCAAAGCTTTGTGGGCTCCAATGCAACAAAAATAAAAAATGCACATTTTTTTGTTTTTGAAACATTAATGCATTTTTTTTTTTTTTTTTTTACAAAAAGGTGGAATATGACTGAATGCATCAATCCCTATTAGAACTAAGCCCCTCTCTCCTCCATTCAACTGTCAAAACTTTTGAAGGACACCAAAGCCAGATCAACAGATCAGCCCTGCATTTTTAGGTTAACAGCATATCATATATAGTGGTACTGCAGAAGTCTGGAGGTAGCAAAGTATAATTTTATGGAACAGTATTGTAAACTATGTGGAGACTAGTCCAAAAAATACTCACATCTGGAGGAATGTCACGTGGAGGAAGGCGGTGTCTAGGAACCCTCTCATATTCATATCGACCTTCAGCCCACAGTTCATCTTTTCTGTACTCCACTAAATTAAAGATGTATCATTTTTGAATAAAAACAGATTTGAATTGCATAAATCCAGAGTCCACGACATTCTCCCCCAATGAACAAAAAAATAACCACAATAATAACCAATAAAATGTCAGTCCACCCAAGCGTGATATTAAAGTCCATATGCCATATAGTTTAATCACGAAACAGCTTTTCATGGAGAAAGACCACCAGACCAACCACGGCCATTATGAGAGGCTGTTGCTTCCAATAGAACGTTTTACTTACCCACATTAAAGTAAACCTGACCAGGCTTGACCTAAAACATTGCAAAGTAATAACAGTACTGATGGCATGCACCATTCCTGCAGAACACCCCTGAAGTGTACATGGGTGCCTCCACATTTATACACATCTAAACAACATCCTGTACCCTCCTAGTACAACCCCCCATTTAACCATCAAATGTCAGAACATCATAGGGCATTATAGACTCTGGCATTTATTGGATTGTTGAATGGCAGGGAGTGGTGTTTAGCACTCCGAGGGGGCAGATATAAACTTGCTTTGTGCAGAACTCAAAGCCTCATGGGTCTAGAATCCGAGGGTGTTTAACCACTTAACCTCCAAAAGATTAACCCCCCCCCCCTTTATGGCCATTTTGTTGCGATACGGCACTGTGTTAGTTTGACAATTGCGCAGTCGTGCAACGCTGTACCCAAATAAAACGTCCTTTTTTTCCCCCACAAATAGTTTTCATTTGCTGGTATTTAGTCACCTTGGCAGTTTTTATTTTTGTGCGCTATAAACAAAAAGAAGACTGACAATTTTGAAAAAAAATAAAATAAATAAAAATAAATTACGTTTCACTTTCTGCTATAACACATATCCAATATGAAAAAAAAAAAAATCAAATATAATTTTTTCTTAGATTTAGGCCAATATGTATTCTGCTACATATTTTTGTTAACAATAAAATCCCAATAAGCATACAGTATATTGATTGGTTTTCGCAAAAGATATAGCGTCTACAAACTATGGTATTTTAACATTTTTTAAAATTTTTTTTTACTAGTAATGGCCGTGATGAGCGACTTATAGCACAACTGCGATATTGCAGCAGAAATACTGAAATACACTTTTTGGGGACCAGTGACACTAACACAGTGATCAGTACTAAAAAAAGTATGCGCGGTCACTATACTAATGACACTGACTGGGAAGGGGGTTAACATCAGGGGTGATCAAAGGGTTAACTCTGCCTAGCCAGTGTTTTACTACACTGTGTGAGGTGCTTTTACTAGGGGAAGAGATGGAAACAAATTTCATCCCTTCCCTCCTGTCAGAATGGCGATCTGCCTTATTTACAAAAGGCAAATCGCAGTTCTGGCTCTCTGCCCAGCGATCGGCTTTCGCGAGCCGCCGGCAGTGCGCATGCGCACCCCCTACCCAGAAGTGTCGGATCACGTATACACACACAGGTGCCATCCTGTAGCAGTAAAACTACTATACATTTGTATACCGACTCTCCCCACTCTCTTCATCCCTATAACTAACAAGAAAACTGCCTTTGTGTGCATGCACTGCTTTTATCAACAGGGAGCTTCAAAGGGGAGCAGATCGTACAGGTAGACAGTCTCTACATTAAAGTCTAGTATTAAGAGCCACCCATGAGTAATAGGGCAGCTTCAGGGAGAAGGAAGCATAGCCTCAAACATCATCAAGGGATGGGATCATCTGATCCAAGGTCCGTGTAAGGATTTGTAGGGGTGATGGGTGCATTTGGGCCACTGGATAACAAAACTGTGTATACTCTTTAATCTGAGGCTACTCAGCAAGTTGACTGCCTTGTTATGTATTGGAGAACAAAATATGGCAAACAAAGACTAATCAGCAGCAAGAAAGAAGACTATCCTACAAAAACCAGTTCAAGAACATTTCTACTATTTAGAATTTTCTTGAGCACATCTTTCACTGTCCTATACAAACCCAATGCCCCGTACACACGATCCGAAAAGCGGACAACAGATCGTCCGACTTTTTTCGCTTATTAGTCGCAAGTAGACATTGAATAGGTTACTAAAGTCATGAAAATTCTCGTACGAAAGAAAAAAAAAAAAAAGAAGGAGAAGTGATGTCATGTGTTGTAGTGTATTTTTATTGTATTTTCGGATGAAAACTGTACTGACTAAACAAAAGTCGTACGATCTAGTATCATACGAGGAAAATTTTCATGCTTGTCCGACCGGATAATAAATCGGATGAACCGTCGTGATCGGCTCTCGAAAGCTCTGTACTAACGATCCGATTATCATACAATCGTGCCGAAAGCGGTATTTTTCGGCCGATTTTCGGATCGTGTGTACAGGCCATCACAGACAGCAATGAATGTGATTCCAAAAGCAAGGGCTATGCTAGATGCCTTCTCACCTAAGGAAAGTACCATTTCAGGAGAGTATGTTTCAGCTACAACACTGAATGTATAGTCAGTTTCTACCAGAGACAGCAACACAAATCTTTTGATGCCAATATCTGTAAGGTTTCCACTGTTACCTGTCCTTGTCTCAGAATTGCTTTCTAATGGGAAAAATACACAGCAATGGAAAAAAAAAACAAAAAAAACAAAAAACAAAAAAACAAACACACCTCACAGAACCTCTTTCCCAGACCAAACAATATAAAAGAAAATGGGCTTTAACAAAAGACGTTGCAAATAAGCAGCTGAAAACCAAAAAAAGTGTAAAAGTTATACATACTTCTATCAATTTTTATTATGCGTCAAAAACGACCCACATTCAAGAACAGATTTCTGTAAGAGAAATAAAAAAAGTCATTATAATCAAAGAACAGTATAGATAGTAAATATAAGCTGCAAATGAATGTCAGTGGCTTGGAATTTACAAAAGAAATTCCCAAAACATGACGTGTTGGGTGTTCTTAAAGATATACTAAAGTCTTGTTTGTTTTGGGTAAAAAAACAAACAAACATGTTATGCCGCGTACACACGGCCGGACTTTTCGTCTACAAAAGTCCAACGGACGCCGACGGACTAAAGCTGGCTGGTAATCCGTTCGTGTGTGGGCTTCTCCGGACTTTCAGCAGACTTTTTCAGCCTCAAATCCGACGGACTTTAGATTTGAAACATGCTTCAAATCTTTACGTCGTAACTACGACGGACCCGAAATCCGCTCGTCTGTGTGCTAGTCCGACGGACAAAAACCCATGCTAGGGCAGCTATTGGCTACTGGCTATGAACTTCCTTATTTTAGTCCGGTGTACGTCATCACGTACGAATCCGTCGGACTTTTGTGTGGTCGTGTGTAGGCAAGTCCGTTCGTTAGAAAGTCTGCTGCAAGTCCGCCGAAAGTCCGCCGGAAGTCTGTCGGACAGGCTGTCGGACTTTTGTAGACGAAAAGTCCGACCGTGTGTACGCGGCATTATACTTACCTGCCCTGTGCAGGGGTTTTGCATAGAGCAGCCCAGATCCTTCTCTCCTCAGGTCCCTCTTCGGCTCTCCTGGCCCTTTCCTCCTGACAAGGGCCCCCACAGCAAGCAACTTGCTATGGGGCACCCAAGCCGCTACGTGTGTCCATTCAGACACGGAGCCCCGACTAGGCCCCATCCCCTCCCCTTATTGGCTCACTGATTTTGATTGACATCAGCAGGAGCCAATGGCGCTCTGCTGCTGTCTCAGCCAATGAGGGGAGCCCCAGGCAGCAGAGTCTATCGTGCAACATCGCTGGATAGGGGGGCTCAGGTAAGTATTAAGTGGGGGATAAGGGGGGGGGGGGGCTGTTGCACACAGAAGGATTTTTACCTTAATGCATAAAAATAAAAAAAAAAAATAAAAAAATCTGCCTTTACAATCACTTTAAAGCAGAGAGTCACCAAAAAGGGGAAATTCCACTTTAAGTCCTCCTACCCCTTCCTCTGCCACATTTGGGAGGTCATTTTTTTTTTCCTGGGGGGGGGGGGGGGCTAATTTTGGCAGGTACACGCTCCCACTTCCGAAGTTCTCCTCTCCCCCTCCCTCTCCACAGTCTTCTGGAACTGCAGGACCATTCACAAAGTGCAGCACAGCTTGTGCATGAACAGTGGGCAGCCCGGCGTGAAGCCGCAAACAGCACAGCTGTAACATTTTTGTTGGATGTGAACTCAACGTCAGATTTTCATTTCAATAGTATGGTTTTCGGGCGAAAAAAATCGTAAGAGCAGGACTATGCATGCTCAGAAATGAAAGTATACATACAAAACTAATCAAAACGTTGTATTCTGTCAAACCAAACTTCTTGTATTGTTAGTAACCTCTTCACTTTCGACATGAGACTAGCATGCCACAAAAATCAGACGTACTGTTGTCAAAGAATCAAAGCGCGTGTCCGAGGCTTTAGAGTGTTGCCCCCCCTCACACTGCAAGGGTAAAATGCTAGTCTATGGGTAGAGGAAGAAGTTGTAAATCTGTACCTTATTCCTTGCTCTAGCAGGCTCCTTATATAAGTTTGAACGGACTCAAAGCTTCTTTTCTGAAGTGCTCCAGCTGGCATTTTCACTGTGACATCATTAAGTATGATGCAGAGCCAACATTGTACATTAGGACAGGGAGTCCTGCCCACAACCTGGAGCATTAGAGAGAAACGGGCCAAAGCTTGGTGGAGTGCATGGGAAGCCCCAATGCAAAGGCCCCTCCTGCAAATTTGGAGTTGAGCTTTAACATAGGGTTGCCTTGCTGCTAATGTTAGCCAATGGCGTCCATCACATTCTAAACTAGTTATTGCAGAATCGTGGCTCTGCCCATCTGGTGTCATGCTGGCATCAGGAAGGGTGTATGTGCCTACCATGATTGAACTATGTTCTTACTACAATACTTCAGTTGCAACACGTACTTATGCTTGGATTCTAGATACCAGTATTTGTTACTATTGACTGCATTAGAGGACTTCACTACAAAATGACTATTTCTCTTTTATTAGGCACATGATTAGAAGGCATGATCTTCACGCCAAGAGGGACAGTATATTATGTTCTGTGGATTGAATGATGTAATTTTGTTGCTTTGTGTGATTCTGTACCACAGCACATTCTGCCTTTGGTGATCGAAGTAGCTTTTCAGCACCAGAAGGGGATTCAACCTAGTATAGACATACACCTTGTGGAAAACAGCCTGTATATATCTTGGAGTTCTCTGTGAATACACTTGCTTTGAGTCTTGCAATGGATGGATCCTACAATATGATAAAAATGCTTCTGAAGCGATGCATTGCACTTATCAGTTATCCTGACACTAATGCGGCGTACACATGAGTGGACTTCTCGTCCGCCTGAACTCTGAAAGGACTTTGACGGAGTTCCGACGAAACGGACTTGCCTACACACGATCCCACTAAAGTCCGATCGTTTTGAACGTGATGACGTACACCAGACTAGAATAAGTTCATAGCCAGTAGCCAATAGCTGCCCTTACGTCATTTTTGGTCTTTCGGTCTAGCATGCAGACGAACGTTTTTTTTCGATAGGACTCAAGTCCGTCGGAAAGATCTGAAACATGTTCCATTTCCGTCCGTCAGATTTTTCGACAGAAAGGTCCGATGAAGCCCACACATGATCGAATTGTCCGACGGATTTGTTCAGTCAGACCTTTGATGCCGAAAAGTCCGGTCATGTGTACACGGCATTAGAGAAAAAAGGGGACTGGCTCCAGATGATTCACAGCCTCAGCTCTGTTCCTGTGTGCTGGGTGAAGGGGGGTGTATCCCTTCCCTCAAATCAACTCTAAGAGCTCTCCTGACAGAGCTCTGCAAAGTGTAACTTCAGCTCTCTGCCCCCTTTTTTCTGATAGAAAAAGAGAGAAGCTTTATAAATTCTTGATTTGAATAGATGTAGATTAGACTGCAGATAAACAGGTACAAATTATGGAGGATGATTTGTTCCATCTCTGTGTTTTACCCGAGGCCAGGCACCTCACTGGATAGACGTAAGGGTTTACAATTTCTTTAAATAGTACTTTTCACTTTTGACCTTGGAGTCAGGGTTTTGCGCCTCCTACAGTTTTTATTGTTTTTCTCAGGGTTTTTGCCTCTTTTTTGAAATACAAACTTGACAGAGAGAACACTTCCCTGCTCTGTCCAAAAAAAAGGAAAGAACGTGTGGGCTAGAGATATACTTTAAAGGAGAAATTTCTTCTCCATTTTAGATACAGTAAAGAGGGTTATAACCCCCTTAAATGTCCCACCAGGTGAGTTCTATCAAGGATATTTCCCTTCAAGTGTTAGTTCACCTTTTCAGAAAATAAAAAAAAAGTCAACACTAACCACCCTGCTGTACTTACCACCACAGCTGCAGAGCGGTCAGAACAGTGGCCCAGGTGTTCTGAAACCCCCTCTCTTCTTTCTGCAATGCTTCCATGACAGATCTGATTGGTCAGTGACGGCACGGGGGCAGGGGTGAGTTCTGATTGCTCAGTGGCAGTTTTAAAGCCAAGAACACCTCTCCAAAGTGAGGGAAATCCCTGGAAGTCACCAGAATTGGGGTTTATTTACTTCCACTCTCAGGCCACATTCATACTATATAAGCCAGCAAAGTGCAGCGCAGTCGGAGCGCTTTGTGTGGAGCTCAGCTTTAATGTGATATTAAAGGCTGAATTAAAAAAAAACAAAAAACAAAAAAACACCATGTCATACTTACCTGCTCTATGCAATATCCTCCTCTTCTCAGGTCCCCATGCTCCTGGCCCCTCCCTTATTCGTGTCCATTCACAGAGCCGTGGCTTGGCCCCTTCTCTATCCTCATTGGTTTACTGGCTGTGATTGACAGTGGCTCCTGCTGCTGTCTCAGCCAATAAGGAGGGAGAGTCCCCAAAGAGCCGAGGCTCTCATGCGCATTGCTGGATCACAATGGGGCGCAGGTAAGCATGAGGGGGGGGGGGCTGGGGGTTGCTGCACAGAGATTTTTTTAATCTTCATGCATAGAATGCATGGAGTAAAAAAAACCTTGAGCCTTTAGAACCATTTCAAAGTGGTTGTAAACCCTCACATATACCCAGTGAAGTGACTGGTCTCAGGTGATCAACAGAGATGAAACAAATCCTCTTACCCAAGTTATACCTGTTTATCTGCAGTCTTCCCTACACCCAAAGTCCAGAATTTATAAAGCTTGTCCGAGCGTACAGAAAACAACGGACGGGGAGTTGACATTACATTCGGTCAGGAGACCTCTGAGAGCTGATTGGAGGGGAAGGGTAGAGGGGAAAAAAAAACCCCTCCCTTCCCCCCCACAGCACACAGGAACAGAGCTGAGGCTGTCAATCACAGGGTGTGTGCTGGTGATCCCTCCCGTCACTTTTTTTTTTTTTTTTCCCCCTCTTGGTGTCAGGAAAACATGTCAGAAGTGGTTGATGCTGAGTAATGGAGGTGTAGACAGAAAAGACAGTAGATATTATAGAGGTATAGGCTTTGTTGATATTTCATGTCTGAGGTTTACAGTGACTAAAGCCCTGTCCTCAGCCCTGCTCTAGGGACCAGCCAGCTATGTATGGCGATAGATCAGAGGTCTCTTACCTTCTATGCAGTGAAGAAGCAGACAAGACACAGCATGAGCCGTGTGGAATGTAATCAGACAGGCTCCCCTTCCCTCCCTGTAGAACACAAGAGCTGCTGGTACCAGAGTGGGGGGTGTGTAGAGTTCAGGGCCCCGCTCCCACACCCTGGGGGTCCCCCGTCCTCCCTAGAACCCCTGTGCACACTAACAGAGCCAGGACACCCCCATGGACCACTCACCCCCAGCAGCTGGTGCAGCTTCTTCTTCCTCCTCCTTTTCTGTTTTCAAGTCTTCCTGCTCTCCCCTGATCGCACACAACTTCCCGTGTTGCCTTACGCCGGTCACGTGACGCTGAAACGTCAAAAAGATCTACGGAGACACGTCCGGGCCAATCTTCCTCAATGGCCGCATCACCCCTCTGGTTGCTATAGTAACCTCGTTTATAGCTCAGTACTGCTCTCTCTTTGTACTGATATAACGCCATATGGATGGCAATGGGGAACAATGAAGAACCTTCTGTTGCACAAATCTCTTGCAAGACATTATTTAACTACTTCAGCTAGGAGTTACTTTTACCCCCCTTCATGACCAGGCCATTTTTTGCGATACTGCACTGCGTTACTTTGACTGACAATTGCGCAGTCGTGCGGCGCTGTACCCAAATACAATTGATGCCAATATGTATACTGCTACATATTTTTGGTAAAAGAAATCCTGATAAACGTATATTGATTGGTTTGCGCAAAAGTTTGAGCGTCTACAAAACTATGCGATAGATTTAAGGACTTTTTATTTTTTTCATATTTTTTACTAGTAATGGCGGCAATTTTTAGTGGGACTGCGACATTGTGGCAGACAAAGCTGACACTAAGTGACACTTTTTGGGGACCAGGGACACCAATACAGCGATCACTGCTAAAAAAAATGCACTGTCACTGTATAAATGACACTGGCAGGGAAGGGGTTAACATCAAAGGGTAAATGCATACCTCCCAACATTTTGAGATGGGAATGAGGGACACCTACTAGCAAAAGTATGTAGGCATAGGACACACCCCATGCCACACCCCCTTAGACCCCTTTCACACTGGGGCGGTTTGCAGGCGGTATTGCACTAAAAATACCGCCTGCAAACCGCCCCTAAACAGCCTCCACTGTTTGTTCAGTGTGAAAGCCCGAGGGCTTTCACACTGAAGTGGTGCGCAGGCAGGACGGTGAAAAAAGTCCTGTAAACCGCTTTTTTGGAGCGGTGAAGGAGCGGTGTATTCACCGCTCCTTCACCGCTCCTGCCCATTGAAATCAATGGGACAGCGCGGCTATACCGCGGCAATACCGCGGCTATAGCCGCGCTGTACGAGGGATTTTAACCCTTTTTCGGCCGCCAGCGGGGGTTAAAACCGCACCGCTAGTGGCCAAATATCGCTGCAAGAACGACGGTACAGCAGCGCTAAAAATAGCGCTGTTGTACCGCCGACGCCCCCACCACCCCAGTGTGAAAGGGGCCTAAAAGGAGAATTACCTAAACAAAAAGATTAGTTACAGCCACAAGGGCTTTTTTTTTACTACTACCATTCCTTTATATTGGCTTTTAAAATCTACAAATGCAGCAATTTAGAAATTGGATGAAAGGTTTAGCACTGGGAAACACTTTTTGAAAGATAAAAAGTGCATTTTATATACAACTCTAAAGATCAGACCAAAATGAGGGACAAATGAGGAAGAAAGAGGGACAGAGGGTCATTGCTCCAAATCAGGGACAGTTGGGAGCTATGTAAATGTGTTCCCTATGTGTGCTTTCTAACTGTGGGGGGAGTGCTTTGACTAAAAAAAAAAAAAAAAAAAAAAAACAGAGATCCATGTTACTGCTTAGCAGAAACATGAGCTCTCCATTTCTCTTTCTGGCAGAACAGCGGTCTGCCTTGTTTACATTGCCAGACCGCCGTTCTGCCTCTCTACGTACGATCGCCAGGTTCCCAGAGGACATTGCGTCCACCAGACGCACTGAATGGCTGCCGCTGTGTCCAATCAGAGCAGGAGCGGGGCTCCGGCGGTGCATGCGCGCACACCCCAGAGCCCAAGAAGAGAATCACGTACAGGTATGTGATTTTGCGCTAAAGGGCTGCCCTGCTGCAGTAAATGTACGTGGGACGGTCCTTAAGCAGTTACAGTGTAAGACCCCTTTCACACTGGGGCCACGTTCGTGGTAAATTGTCGCTCGTTTTAGCGGTGCTTTACCGCTGTTTAAGCGGCACTTTTCGGCTGCTAAAGGGGTGAACTTAACCCCAAAGAGGGGGTTAAAAACTCCCGTGTTGCAGCTCTTCCAAAGCGCTTTTCAGGCGCTTCAGGAAGCACTGCCCATTCGTTACAATGGGCAGGGCATTTTGGCAGTGCCGCCCCAATGATGCTGCTTGCATGACTTTTCGGAACGTCCCGCAAGCGCACCGCCCGAGTGTGAAAAGTCACATTGAATGAACTGGAGGTGGTTTTCAGATGCTTAGCAGAGGCTATTTATAGAGCTAATGCGCCTGAAAACCGCCCCAGTGTGAAAGGGGTCTAACTAAAGGCAAACCTTTATTAAAGTTTTTGAGAGAGTGGAGGAGGACTGGAACACCAGTCAGGTTTTTATCGCTGTCCGTGTCCCTGCTAGGGATATTCATCCTCTGCGCTTGTATTATTTAGCATTATCACCGAGACTCGGTTCACCTATGTCCGGCTGCGATTTTAACATTTTTTTTTTAAAGGAGTCCGGTGCAGTTATGTTCACCGTTCCAGGTGGAAATTTTTACTTGAAATCGTTCTTAAACCGGACTGAAAAACGCACAAGACTTTTTTTCAGCTCTGGAAGATTTACCCCCCTTCATGATCAGGCCATTTTTTTTAGATAAATAGATAATATATTAAGAGGGGCGACTAAAAACACCATAAAACAAATGTAATGTGTAACATTCGGCTGCTGCTCCTTTAACAGTGATACACTGTTATGCCCCGTACACGCGGTCGGATTTTCCGATGGAAAATGTGTGATAGGACCTTGTTGTCGGAAATTCTGACCGTGTGTAGGCTCCATCACACATTTTCCATCGGATTTTCTGACACACAAAGTTTGAGAGCAGGATATAAAATTTTCTGACAACAAAATCCGTTGTCGGAAATTCCGGTCGTGTGTACACAAATCCGACGGACAAAGTGCCACGCATGCTCAGAATAAAGAGATGAAAGCTATTGGCCACTGCCCCGTTTATAGTCCCGACGTACGTGTTTTACGTCACCGCGTTTAGAACGATTGGATTCTCCAGCAACTTTGTGTGACCGTGTGTATGCAAGACAAGTTTGAGCCAACGTCCGTCGGAAAAAATCCTAGGATTTCGTTGTCGGAATGTCCGAACAAAGTCCGACCGTGTGTACGGGCCATTACTATGAACTAGAAAATAAAAAAAGGGCGCTACCTTCAAATTGCAACAAAATTCAGCGAAACATAAGTGCACATGAATCAATACAATATATCATATACAAAAGTCCATGTAGATAAAATGAGTCCATACAAAGAAAAAAAACAACAAAAATATAAATATATGTCCAAAATCAGTGTCTAATCACCGTGTTCCTAAAAAATAAAATGTGTAAAGGTGCTCCAATCTTCATTAAAGGTACTTCACCCAAAGTGCAACAACCCAGATAGCAAGCAATTATGTTACAAGTTTGAAAATGACTTGCAAAGCTATTGCTAGACTTGTCAAACTTCACAAGTTTGTTGCACAATTGCAGCAATTCCGCACTACATGACTCCAGATCAACTTTCTTTGCAAACATTCTGCAAGTCTGTTGCAAGTTCTGGTTTAGTTACAGTATGTTGTGCTATAGTCATCCCATCACAGGGGTCACTGTGGCTGAATTTTTATGCTGTAGACTAGCAGAGCTCTTGCTTTAGACTCACAACTGCAACTTTGTTCTTGCTAGAGCCTTGCCACACAAATTTGCTACAAATTGGAAAAGTGTCAACTAGAACTTGTGCTTCAAGTGCTCTGCAAGTGTACAACTTGACAGTGAAAATGTGCAGCAAGTTAACAGGCTTAAAATTCAACACTGCCACAAATGTGTGGCAAGTTGTTTTTGCTATCTGGGAAATCAATATGTGCTCACCAGAACTCCTCGGCCACCAAGTGACCATCAGGCATGTTTCTTAGTAGGCTCCCCTTCTTACAGATACTGAACAGCTCCTCCACTAGAAATCTCCTCTTCCCCGGTTGGGGCACTGTAATAAAAAGCCACTCCAGTAACCCCTCCGTACATAACGCAACAAAATGGTGACTGATCCTTACGTTCCGGAATCTTCCCCTCACGGAACAAGGTGAACCAACCAATAGAGTTTTGCTACCGTCAGAAAATGACGGTTCAGGCAGGGGTGTAACTACCACCATAGCGACCCATGCGGGCGCTATGGGGCCCGCAACCGAGTGGGGCCCAGTGAGGATAAGAGCACCGCGGGCACAGTCTCCCAGCCAGGGGAAGAGAGAGGAAAGGAAGAGGCGAGCTGTCCGTATCAGCAGAGAGCTGAATTGCCCGATGTAAGAGCTTTCATTAGAACTTCCAGTGTTCCCGGGGCTCATGTCACATAGCTCCACCTTTTGGCCCGGTGCCTTTGATAGACAGAACGCCGAATCCAATGCAGGACATGCGACGTCATCAAAGGCGTCGGGCCAAGAGATGGGGCTATGTGACGATGAGCCCCGGGAAGACAGGAAATTCAAATGAAAGCTAATACAGCGGGCAATCCCACTCTCTGCTGATCCGGGTGGCTTGCCTCTTCCTCTGCATAGGTGGGGCTGTATGGGGCACAGGCAGACCAGGCTGTATTGGGCACAGGTCACGCTGTATGGGGCACAGGTCATGCTGTATTGGGCACAGGTCACGCTGTATGGGGCACAGGTCACGCTGCATTGGGCACAGGTCACGCTGTAAGTGGCACAGGTCACGCTGCATTGACACTAGGGCAGCTGGGGGGGGGGGCTGTTTGCAGGGGGGCCCTATACAACATTTTGCTATGGGGCCCTGCTATTTCTAGTTACGCCCCTGGGTTCAGGTGCACATTTTTATTTGAAATTGCGGCTAAACTGGACTGAGAAACGCACAGGACTCTTTTTAACCACTTCACCTACAGTAGAGTTACCCCCCTTCATGATCAGGCCATTTTTTGAGATACGGCACTGCATTACTTTGGCAATTGCACGTCGTGCGATGCTGTACCAAAATAAAATGTAGATCCTTTTTTTCCCACAAATAGAGCTTTCTTTTGGTGGTATTTGATCACCTCTGCGTTTTTTTATTTTTTTGCGCTATAAACAAAAAAAAAAAAAGAAGACCAACGATTTTGAAAAAAGAAAACAATATTTTATAAAACATATCCAATAAAAAAAAAATAGAAAAAATCTAATTTCTTCATAAATTTAGGCCAATACAGTGTCTTGAAAAAGTATTCATACCTCTTGAAATTTTCCACATTTTGTCATGTTACAACCAAAAACATAAATGTATTTCATTGGGATTTTATGTGACAGACCAACACAAAGTGGCACATAATTGTGAGGTGGAAGCAAAATTAAAAATTTTACAAATAAATATCTGAAAAGTCTGCATGTGTACCCCCCTCTCTCTTTCCCTTCTCCTCTCCTCACACACACCTTCTCACCCATCTGAGAAACTTCCACCATGTCCTGGATAGAATAAGTCAACACCCTGGTGGATAGCACCATGTGCACGGACTGCGCCATCTACGCCTTGGCTCCTCCGCACGAAGTGTGGGATGCCTACCCCGGAGGGGGCTTCGGTTGTATCACGTCACAAGAATTGGCCCCTCTCATTGCCAAAGATTGAAGTCAATTATTTATCAATGGCCTAATGCTTGGATGGGTGAAATGCAGCGTGCTCAGGGACCTTTGGTTTGACGACTCACAACTGTGCCTAGACGCATGGACAAAAAGCTCAGACAGAGGAACAACATTCAACATTCACAAAGTCCGATCCAATCAAGCGATCTTCTTCCTGAAAGGAGGGATTGGTGTTCATGACGGACAGTTGAACTAAAAATGTTATGCTACCATGAAGTTCCTGAGGGGCGTAAGGTATTGATGCTGCTGCCTCTCCAGTTGCCTGTTCCAGCTGCCAACATTGGACCAACTACCTGATTCGTCACCCACCAACCCCCCCTCCTTTACTTTTTTTTTTTTTTTTGCTGCCTAAAAACACCAGAATGAAGGGAATTTTTTCCAAGAAAATGTTATATCTGATTTAAGAATAAAAAAAAAATATGCTCTACAAATATCTGAAAAGTGTGGTGTGCATTTGTATTCAGCCCTCATTACCCTGATACCACTAACTAAAATCTAGTGGAACCAATTACCTTCAGAATTCATCAAATTATTAAATAAAGTCCACCTGTGTGTAATTTAATCTCAGTATAAATATAGCTGTTCTGTGAAGCCCTCAGAGATTTGTTAGAGAACTTTAGTGAACAAACAGCATCATGAAGGCCAAGGAACACACCAGACAGGTCAGGAATAAAGTTGTGGAGAAATTTAAAGCAGGGTTAGGTTATAAAAAAAAATATCCCAAGCTTTAAACATCTCACGGAATACTGTTCAATCCATCATCCGAAAATGAAAAGAGTATGGCTAAACTACAAATCTACCAAGACATGGCCATCCACCTAAACTGACAGGCCGGGCAAGGAGAGCATTATTCAGAGAAGCAGCCAAGAGGCCCATGGTAACTCTGGAGGAGCTACAGAGATCCACAGCTCAGGTGGGAGATTCCATAGGACAACTATTAGTCGTGCACTCCACAAATCTGATCTTTATGGAAGAGTGGCAAGAAGAAAGCCATTGTTGAAAGAAAGCCATAAGAAGACCCATTTGCAGTTTGCGAGAAGCCATGTGGGGGACACAGCAAACATGTGGAAGAAGGTGCTCTGGTTAGATGAGACCAAAATTGATTTTTTTGGCCTAAAAGCAAAACGCTTGTGAGGATGCAGGGAATACAGGGCAATCTTTTTTTTTTTTTTTTAATCACAGAGGATTTTATTAAGCCACATTGAGACAGAAGAAGAACATAGCAAATAATATCATCTTACATCAGAGATACATTTGTACATGTAGACAAGTCCCGAGCCTCTTCAGGCCTCATGGTAACCTCCAGAGTTAGGGACAGCTGACATCCTTCTGAGTAGAGTGGGTTACAAGGCATGGTGGGTGCAATGTAAGGTAGATTAGTGGGCGCCAGACACTTGAATGCAAAGAGATTTATTTTCTCTTAAACAGAACTGTGGGACAGAGGGTTAGGGCCAGGACACCCTTTAGTAGTTGCAATGTTAATTAGCAGACTCCAAGACTTCTATAAGTAAACAGCCATGCAGGGAAAGGCACCCAGCCGGACACCACGTCTGCATGTGTAGAAACGCAGTCTCCTATGGCAACAATATTGAACAGAGTTTCTAACAAAAGTTGTAATGAACTCTTTCACTTCTTCAACAATCTCCTTTTTAGATCTTCCCTTAACTGAGCTCCCAGTCTATCACTCACTTAGACACGCTGATCCACTGCCACTGGATCTCCTGAGCTCTTCCAATCTTCTCACTGAGTATCTTCCTCAAGCGTCAACCCCACGTCCTAATCTTTCCTTGCAATTGCAATGCCCTTGTCTTATCTAGGGTCACCAGATACCCGGTCACCTAGCGACAGAAGAGAGAATTGCAGCAATTCCAGAATTAGGGTGAAATCAATTGACCTCCTAGCAATTGGCCAAGGCGACTATCACTTGGCAGATAAATTTAAGAGCAACCCTGCCTAAACATCAGGGTGCTACATACAATATGAGAATACAAAAGAAAATATATAATAAAAGTCACTGAATGCAGAAAAACTTCCAAATATTCAGGGTAGTGCATAAGGTCATAAAAGTGCTGAAACAAACAAGTCAGTGGCATTAAAGCTATATCAAAAAGGATCTTGAGGAGAACAAACAATAAACAATATTTATGTATGTAAGTAAACATACACACACACACATATATAAATGCCTGTATACACATACACATAAAAAAGAAACAGAAATAAAACCTAAACAGAAAAAGTTCCGGTCCCGAGCTGACATCATGTCCATTATCTGCGCTCCCCCATTTAGGATTTAATGAACAGGCCTAACTCAAGTGGGAATTTGAACAAAGACATTTCAGATACCCCCTAAACGATATATAACAGACTATAGGATGAACCAGTTTTGTCCTATATCTGCAACAATCCGTCCAATATCAATTGGGAGGGAGCAAGTCCTGGAGTTTCAAGCCAGGATTGCCAAATGGAGTAAAATTTACAGTGTGCTCGTCTATGTTGGTATGTTAGTTTTTCACACATTAGAAGGGAATTAACCTGATCGATCCATTGCTTAACTGTAGGAGCATGAGGGGACAACAACAACCTAGTCATCTGTTTTCTAGCTATATATAATAACCTGATGATTGTGATATGAAGTGGAGCAGGGTACATCTCTTCATTAATTGCCCCCAAAATACAAACCAATGGATCCATTGGTACTTTTAGTGTTAATACATTAGAAATAGTATCTATGACCCCCTTCCAATATCTATGAAGTTTTGGGCATCTCCACAACAAATGAATCAGATCACCTTCCTGTCTCTCACATTTAGGGCATAAGGGAGACTCTCTTTGACCTTACCGGAATAACTGAAGTGGCGTACGATAAGATCTGTGCAAAATAAACAGTTGTGATAATTTATGAGAGGGGGATACTGATCTCAAGGGTATAGACTGTAAACAAAAAAACCCAGGTGTCGCCACCAATATTGCCTATGTCTTGCTCCCATTTACTTCTGAGGTCAGTGTTGAGTATACTCTGGAAATCATACCCTTTCTGTCCCTGGCCTGCATCACCTCTTCAAACAAAGCATGCTCCTCCAACACCAGAGAAGAACAAACAGGCCTGAGTCCATAAAGCATGCCGCAGCTAAAGATATTGATAAAATTTTGTTCTAGGTAAGGCAAACACTTCCTGTAATTTCATAAAGGACTTTAATACATTTTGGTGGTAAATTTGAGAGATATACTTAATACCCGCATCCCCCCAAGACTGAAAGCCTTCTAGTGTAAGGAGCTCTTTATAGGAAGGGTTTTGCCATAGAGGAGTCTCTCTAAGAAAGCCCAGGATACCAATATTTTTCTTGGTCAAGTACCATACTTTCCTCATCAGCGTGAAAGTTGGGCTGTCCTGCGGTATATTAGAAAGTTCCCTTTCCAAAAGAGTCAGAGGCAATGACTCCAAAGAGTTTCCTAACAGGAGTTTACTTATGGGGTCTACAGAATCAGTGAGTCCCCACCCACCCATATGCTGAATCTGAGAGGCCAAAAAGTACAGTTTAGGAATAGGGACTGCCAATCCCGCCTGGTCTTTACCATGTTGCAGAGTGTTCAATCTGATTCTGGCTGGCTTTTCTCCCCAAATGAGATCACAGGATAGAGTATCAATACGCATAAACCAACGATGCAGTATCCATTGTGGGGTATTATGTAGGATATAGAGCAATTGAGGAGTCCACACCATTATTATTAGGTTTACTCTACCGATCACCGTAAGTACATCATGTAGTACATTTAAACTGAAATTGCTTAAGAAGGGGAAGCAAACTTAGCTATGTATATTAAGTTGGATCAACCGTAATCTGCACCCCGAGGTATCTGGAGGATGTAACTATTTTGAGACCATGAGTGGCACTCAGGGAAGATGGTAGAGGGCCATCTAGAGGGAGTAAAACAGATTTGCTCCAATTAATGGAGAAACTGGAAAGAGCACCAAAGTTAGTTATCAATATCATGGTGTTGTGCAAAGAGGCCTCTGTGTCTGCCAAATACAGTAAAGTATCATCAGCGTACATGTATACTTTATCTTCATACATGCCACGTTTAAACCTTAAAATGTTAAAGGAAACCCTAATAGTGGCAGCCAAAGGCTCTATGGCAACGGCAAACAGCAGGGGCTGTCAGGTCCCCATTGACACATAACCTAGCAATTGGAGCAGAATACAGCAATTTAACCCATTTAATAAATCCATCTCCCAATCGCGCCAATGTTTCCCACAAATAAGGCCACTCCATGCTGTTGAAAGCCTTGGCTGCATCTAGTGACAAAATTGCATGCCTTCCAGGTTTATCAACAGGTATTTGAAGATTAAGGAACAGCCGGTGAATATTTAAGCCCATAGATCTAATTGGTATAAACCCAGACCGGTCTCCATGGATACGTTTAGCAATTACCTTAGCTAAGCGGGTTGTGAGTGCTCGCACCAATAATTTCACATCAGTTGTTAATAAGGAGTTGGGCCTATATGAGTCAGGAGATAAACTATCTTTACCAGGCTTCAGTATGAGTACAATGACTGCCTCATTCATCGAGGGAGGGAGATGCCCTGTTTCTAAGGCCTCTAGAAAGACCCTACTCAATCTAGGCAGAAGGACCCCAGCATATCTTTTATAGACCTCCACTGGCAGTCCATCAGCACCTGGAGATTTGGCAGGAGCCAAAAGAGCAAGAGCTCCACTAAGCTCACCTATAGGGAGGGGGGCGTTAAGCATAGACTGATCAGAGGAGTCTAAGGAAGGAAGTGGACAATTGGATCGAAATAGATTAATATCCTCCAAAGTAGGGGAAGCTTTGGAAGAGTAAAAATCTATATAGAAATTTCTATAAGTGTGTACAATATCAGTATATGAAGTGGTAAGTTCCCCTGAGGGTCTAGTGAGGGCAAGAATGAAAGAAGAGCCCCTATTAGCTTTTGCCATCATAGCAAGAATATGGCCTGTGCCCTCCCCTTCCTCAAAGAAAGTCTGCTGTTGGAAAAAGCATTTGTTCTCAGCTTTTGTCAGTGAAACCTGTCAGGCTATATTGTGCACTGCTAACCATGCCCGTTTAGTACCGTCTGGTCGGTCCCGCCCCCAGCTCCCGTGTCATTTGGATTTGATTGACAGCAGTGGGAGCTAATGGCTTCTGCTGCTATCATTTTCCAATGAGGACCCGAGACAGCGGCTGGAGCTGCTGTGCTCGTTCCCGTCACTGGAAAGACTGGGTTCAGGTAGGTAAAAGGGGGGCTCCGGGGGGCTTCTTCACTACAGAAGGTTTTTCACCTTAATGCATATAATGCATTAAGGTGAAATAACGTGAGGGTTTACAACCCCTTTTGTTCCAGTTTTAATAGTGGATTTAAGGTCAATAAACTGTCCCCTTAAAAAGGCCTTAAGAGTATCCCAAAGTATACCTAATGAAACAGTATTCTCCTTGATGGTGAAGAAATGGGTTATTGCTTCTACGACCAGGTCAGGATTAGGAAATAGTTCAAACCAAAAAGGGCTAATTTTCCAATACACTTGTTTCGGCTTTCCCTGCATGATCAATTTAATACATAAAGGAGAATGGTCAGAGACGATTCTCAGCTCATAATCAGCAGATGAGACCACTCGAAACATCTCCTAATTAGCCAGGCCTAAGTCAATCCTAGGGAGACCTCCATGAGTTGCAGAATAGCAGGAGAATTTCTTAAGTAAAGGATTTAAAGTCCTCCACACATCCCTCAGTCACATCTCTACCAGCAGTCTGGCAAAGGGCGATGAGTTTCCAGGTGGACCCGGCAAATCGGGGGGGGGGGGGACTTATCTACAGATAGATCTAGAATGTTGTTAAAGTCGCTGACTACTAGAATGAGACACCAGGGTGACTCACCAGAAAGGAAGACATCGGTTTTAACACCTCTGTGGAGAGCAGAGAAGGGATGTACAAATTTATCAAAACACAGTGTAGGTCCTCTAGTACAGTGGTCATCAACCCTGTCCTCAGGGCCCACTAACAGGCCAGGTTTTATGTATTACCTTGGGGAGATGCAGACTAGAATACTGCAATCACTGAGCAGCAAATGATATCACTTGTGATGTATTTCAGTTATCTTGCAAACCTGGCCTGTTAGTGGGCCCTGAGGTCAGGGTTGATGACCACTGCTCTAGTACACAAAGTAGAAAAATATAGTAACCCAAAGAATCTAGAGTATGTTGTAAACATGAAAATTGGATACAATGTGGAATTAAAATACTGACTTCCCTAGCAGACAAGGAGTCACAGGAGTGAAACTGATGGCTGTAGAACTGCTGAGAAAATTGGGATTCCCCTCCCCATGGGAGAGAAATGTGTCTCCTGTAGGCAAATCACTGAGGACCCCACATTTTTAGCAACAGGTTAGACAGCCAAGCGCTTCACCCGAGTACCCAGCCCACTCACATTCCAAGAAAAAATTAAACAACATTTAGCAAATAATAGGATAAACCATAGGCATGTCAGAGCACCCATGTCCTCAAACCAATAAATCCCACATTGCAGGATAGGGTCGTGTATAGAAGCTATAAGAGGTATATCTGGGATGAAGTTCACCAAGTTAGGTATAGAAGGTAGTCTATGTCCCCGGTGAGTAAAACAATAGAAAAAGGTAAAGGTAGTTCACAGGCAAGAAGGACCAGTATCAATAAAACAGAGTGGGCCAACTGGGCCTAAATTGTCCAAAAAAGCAAATAGCAACATCCACATGGGATAACTGTGGGGATTAACATCTTAGCTAGCCATCTCCGTATGAAAAGTCTCTCAGGTACGGAGTGCAGTATAGTAAAAAGTACTGTAGCAGATCACCAGGCTCTTACTTATATCCGCCTCGTCAAAAGAGCTTCGGGCACAATCTTAAAAGGTAGTATATATCCGTAGGCAGTGGCAGCTGGTGCTCAAAATTTTTGGGGGGCGCAAACAAACTGAAAAATTCTGAAAAAAAACCATCACTTGCAACCACTGTGCCCATCAATTTCAGCCACTGTGCCAAACGCAGCCACTGTGCCCATCAAATGCAGCCACTGTGCCCATCAAATGCAGCCACTGTGCGATCAAACGCAGCCACTGTGCGATCAAACGCAGCCACTGTGCCCATCAAATGCAGCCACTGTGCCCAAATGCAGCCACTGTGCCCAAATGCAGCCACTGTGTCCATCAAACGCAGCCACTGTGCCCATCAAACGCAGCCACTGTGCAATCAAATGCTGCCACTGTACCATCAAATGCAGCCACTATGCCCATCAAATGCAGCCACTGTGTCTATCAAATGCTGCGAGTGTACCCATTGAATGCCGCCACTGTGACCCCCCCACCCGCTCTTCGTCTGACGGCGGCGAGCTGTGTCCTCTATGCGCCCCCTCCCGTCCTCTCCTCCCATCCTCTCCTCCTGATAGGCATCCAATTACAGCGCCTGTCATTTCAGCCAATCAGGTGACAGGTAACAGACCCGAGCACCTGATTGGCGGAGAGGCGGTTCAGTGTTAGGAAAGCGAATATTCATTCGCTGTTCTAACACACCTGGGTGAACTGCGAGCGCCAAGCATGGCGCTCGCAGGTCACCTTTTTTGACGTCTATTAGAGCCTATGGCTTTAATCAGGTGCTTCAAAAATACCCCCCACCGCTGTAATTCAGGTGCCCGGCGCCCGAAAAGGGGCTGGGCGCCTGAATAGGTGGTGGCAGGGGTGGCCATGGATAGATTCATGCTATGCATGAATCTATCCATTGGTCATAGAGGGTGTTAGGTACCTGGTAGTAGAGCCTGACTTGTAGGAGAAGACCTCTCATACAACGCTGGTTCAGGAGCCACTGGAGTGGGGACAGTGGTCTCCTGAGAGCAGTGGGGTAGGAGTGCCTGTTGGAGTATAGTCTTTTGAGGCAGAGATCCCTCCTGGGATGGCTGGACTGCAGGCGAGTGGAGACTGGAAGCAGCAGCAGACTTGACACACTGGAGGTGAGAGATCACAGGAGCTGAAGCTGAAGGTGCAACAGCAAATGGGAGCAGCAGGCACAAGCAGAGTCAGACAGTCCGGGTCGGCAGGTAACTGGTACAGATAATCACGGCAGGCAGAGGCAGAGTCGGTGAACAAGCAGAGGTTGGCAACGGTAGCAGATAAAGACAGCAGAATGGTCAGGCAGGCCGGGTCGGGTTGGAGCAGGTCGGATGGTCAAACAAGCCGGGTCAAATCAGGTAGCAGACAATCAGATGCAGGTTCAAACAGAATCACAGAGCTGAGACGAAGCAGCGATGTTCCCATGAAACAGGGAGACTTTTATGTGCTGAATGGCGCCAAACCGGCGCTAACGCGAACGCGCTGATGCACAGCAACAGCAGCAGTTTGATGCCGCGTCTGTACAGGGGTGCGCCGGCGCATAGGCGCATGCAAGCGCCCTGGTCTGGTGCTGGTAGATCCCTGACATTGCCCCCCCCCAAGGGGCAGCCTCCGGATGCCCAAAAGCCTTTTCTTCTCAGGATGTGTAGAAAAATAGGCGCGAACTAAACGCCTAGCTTGCACATTACTGTCCGGTTCCCACGAGTTACTTTCTGGGCCGTAGCCTTTCCACTTGATTAAGAATTGGTTTTGTCCTTGCCTTCTTCTACAATCAAGGATAGCCTCAACCTCAAATTCCTCGCTGCCATTAATAACAATAGGTTCAGGAGGTCTTGTTCCTCTAGCAGGAAAGGGATCAGGTACAGCAGGTTTAAGCAGAGATACATGGAATACCGGATGAATTTTAAACGAATCAGGTAAAGTCAGTTCATAAGACACTTCATTGATTTTCCTTCTAACTGGAAAAGATCCCATGAATCTAGGTGCCAATTTCTTAGAAGGACATGCTAATTTGATATTAACGGTAGAAAGCCATACCTGGTCGCCAATCTGTAAGTTCAGCTCCCCCCTTCTTTTCCAGTTGAAGATTCTCTTACCATCTGCCTGAGCCTTGGACACTGTTTCCTGCAACAGCCGGTTGTTGTGACTGAGGAACTCCACTGTACTTTGTACTGCTGGAACCGAAGACTCTGAAAGGAAATCAGGTAGAAAGGTTAGGTGAAAGCCATAGTTGGCGAAAAAAGGGGATTGACCAGTGGCAGAATGTTTGGCGTTATTGTAAGCAAATTCTGCTAAGGGTAGCAGAGATACCCAATCATCTTGTGTGAAAGATGTGAAACATCTGATGTACTGTTCAAGGGTCTGATTGGTCCTTTCTGTCTGACCGTTCGTTTGAGGATGATAGGCCGAGGACAGGGCCAATTCAATTTTTAGGGTTTCACACAGGGCTCTCCAAAAACGTGAGGTGAATTGAACCCCTCTATCAGAAACTATGTTTACAGGTACTCCATGAAGTCTGATGATCTCCTTGACAAATATTCGAGCAGTTTCGATGGCAGACGGGGTTCCCTTTAAAGGTAGAAAATGAGCCATTTTGGTTAAGCGGTCCACTACCACAAAGATGACTGAGCACCCTTCAGAACATGGAAGTTCCACAATAAAATCCATAGAAATCATCTTCCATGGTCTGTCAGGTACAGGTAACGGTTTTAGTAGGCCCCAAGCTCGATTCCTGGATGACTTATTCTGGATGCAGATGGGACAGGAACTGACATACTTTTCACAAAAGTCTTTCAGATTGGGCCACCAGAATGTACGCTGCACTAGTTCCAGGGTTTTGCGAACTCCAAAGTGGCCCGCCAGTGGATGATCATGGAGAAGCGTCAAAACCCTGACCTGAACATCTTCAGGAACAAAAATTTGGCTTCCTTTCCAGAACAGACCATCTCTGTTTACCAAAGAAATCCCAGTAGGCCTGGCTGACTCAGAAGATGCTTCCTTAATCTGGGAGAGTAAATCCGTTTGTAGAAGTAAGAAACTGTTTGCAGGTAAGATGGTGTCAGGAGTAGATAAGTCCTTAGGATTGTCATGCATCCGTGATAATGCATCCGGTTTAATATTTTTTGAGCCTGGACGGTAAGTGATATGGAAGGAAAAACGTGAGTAAAACAGAGCCCAGCAGGCTTGTCGAGGCTTCAGCCGTTTGGCAGATCGTAAGTATTCCAGGTTTTTATGGTCAGTGTAAATTAGTACTGGATGCATAGCCCCCTCCAACAGGTACCTCCACTCTTCCAGTGCAGTCTTCATAGCGAGAAGCTCTCGGTCACCAACGTCATAATTTCTCTCCGCAGGGGAGAGTTTAAGGGAGAAGAACCCTACGGGATGCATTACATCTTTGCTACCTTTACGTTGCAAAAGAATCGCACCTACCGCAATCTCGGAGGCATCAACCTCTAAAATAAACGGTAAAGATGGTTCAGGATGGCTGAGGATAGGTGCTGAGGTAAACAGTCTTTTAAGATTTTCGAAGGCGTCTTGGGCAAGTTGATTCCAGGAAAAACGGGTATTCTGTTTGGTTAACTGCGTAATGGGTGCAATTATGGCTGAGAACCCCCTGATGAACTTTCTGTAGAAGTTCGCAAACCCCACAAACCGCTGAATTCCCTTCTTGTCCAGGGGTACCGGCCAGTCCAGAACAGCGGAGACCTTCTGTGGGTCCATCTTGATGCCTGTTGCAGAGATTATTAACCCCAGAAATTGAATGCTCTGTTGTTTGAACTCGCATTTTTCCGCTTTTGCATAAAGTCTGTGTAAGCGGAGACGGCCCAACACCCTGCAGACATGTTCTTGATGCAATTCACGGGATTCTGAAAAAATCAAGATATCGTCCAAGTATGCGATTACAAACACATCTAAAAAGTCCCTGAGAACATCGTTAATCAGGTGTTGGAAGGTCGCAGGGGCGTTGCAGAGTCCAAAAGGCATGACTAAGTATTCATAATGCCCGAATCGGGTTCGGAACGCTGTCTTCCACTCATGCCCAGCCCGGATGCGGATCAAATTATATGCCCCTCTCAGGTCAAGTTTAGTGAAAATGACGGCAGTCCTTAATTTTTGGAAGAGTTCGGGTATCAAGGGTAGGGGATACCGATTTTTGACCGTGATTTTGTTTAGTTCACGATAGTCTATACATGGACGGAGAGACTTGTCCTTCTTAGTGACGAAAAATATTCCGGCACCCGCTGGGGAGGTAGAGTGAAGTATAAAACCTTTGGCCAGGTTCTCATCTATATATGTCTTTAGTACTTCCTGTTCTTTTTCTGATAATGGAAAAATGCGTCCGAATGGAATTTCGGATCCTGGCAGCAATTCAATGGGGCAGTCGTAGGGGCGATGAGGTGGAAGAGAGTCTGCCCCCTTCTTACTGAAGACATCAATGAATTCATGATACTGTTTAGGTAGGACCTGGCAAAGTTTCTGGTCGGTGTCCAGACAAAGTAGGGTGGATGAGGAATTCGAATCTTTCTTAAAACAGTGTTCTTGACAGTAAGAAGATGGGAATTTTACTTCTCCAGATGTCCAATGAATGTATGGATTGTGGGCCTGCAGCCAAGGAATGCCCAGGATGATGGGAAACATAGGAGAGGAGATGGCATCAAGAACCAGCAGTTCCTTGTGTTGGGAGGAAATGGAAGCAGACAGAGGCAGGGTTTCCTGAGTTACTTGTCCTGATCTGATGCGGGATCCATCAGCTAGAAATACAGCGAGTCCATGGGTCTTGGTCCGTAATGGGATGTTATGCTGGCTGGCAAAGTTAGAATCAATAAAGCAGCTGCATGCTCCGGAATCAATGATGGCATTGACCGGTAATGTCCCTTCTTGAAGCTGTAATGACAGAGGAAGGGTAATGTGGGTAGAGTTTGCAGACAAAGCAGAGAGACTGGT
Organism: Aquarana catesbeiana; assembly: GCF_042186555.1. Classification (NCBI taxonomy): domain Eukaryota; kingdom Metazoa; phylum Chordata; class Amphibia; order Anura; family Ranidae; genus Aquarana; species Aquarana catesbeiana. The sequence continues at coordinate 246,096,306 of NC_133326.1, read as the reverse complement.
ATACACATGAGATGGGCACTTACTTATTTTGACTGGACAGTTAAGGACATAGTGCCCAGTTCCACCGCAATAGAGGCACAGATTGAGTTGCCGGCGTCGGGCCCGTTCTTCAGGCGATAAGGCAGATCGCATCAGTCCTAATTGCATAGGTTCCGAAGAGTCAGGTGTGGCATTAACTGGATTCAAACTAGGTGAGGGTAGGTAGCGTGTTGCAGGAACTGGTGCTCTGGGTGTCATCCAAATCGGGCGGGATTGTAGAGCAGAGCGTTCAGATCGACGTTCCCGGATACGTCGGTCAATTTGAATGGTCAAGGTAATCAAAGCCTCAAGAGTATTTGGTACACCCACTCGGGCAAGTTCGTCTTTTAGTCCTTCAGATAGACCCAAGCGGAACTGATGACGCAGGGCCGCATCATTCCACTGAGTGTCCGCGCTCCAACGCCTGAAGTCCGTGATATAGTCCTCCGCAGGTCTGCGGCCTTGCTGGAGTGCGAACAGAGCTGATTCAGCTGTGGCAGTCTGTTGAGGGTCTTCGTATAATTGTGCCATGGCTTCAAAGAAAGAAGATAAAGACTGGGTTAGGGGCCCTCAAGTAGTCGATGAGCCCAGGTCTGAGGTTCCCCTTGTAGAAGGGAGATCACGAACCCCACCTTGGTGGCTTCCAGTGAGAAAGTTCGGGGGCTGTAGTGCGAAGAAGAGCTGGCAGGCGTTGCGAAAGGCCCGGAACTTGGCCCGGTCTCCAGAGAATCTATCAGGAGTGGGAACCCTTGGTTCAGGTGGAAGCATCACAACGAAAGGACCTGAAGCAGTCTGTGCAGGAGTTGCGGCTGAAGAGGAGGCCAGGGGGTTAGGCCCTGCAAGGTTCTGGACTTGTCCTTCCAATCTGTTGTAGTTATCCTGGAGGGATTGTACGGCTTGCTTGAGGGCCGCAAGGTGTGTGCAAATTTCTTTCAATGGAGAGGTATCTCCTGCAGGCTCGGTCATGGCTGCTTCGTACTGTTAGGTACCTGGTAGTAGAGCCTGACTTGTAGGAGAAGACCTCTCATACAACGCTGGTTCAGGAGCCACTGGAGTGGGGACAGTGGTCTCCTGAGCGCAGTGGGGTAGGAGTGCCTGTTGGAGTATAGTCTTTTGAGGCAGAGATCCCTCCTGGGATGGCTGGACTGCAGGTGAGTGGAGACTGGAAGCAGCAGCAGACTTGACACACTGGAGGTGAGAGATCACAGGAGCTGAAGCTGAAGCCGAGCGCCGCGCTGATGCACAGCAACAGCAGCAGTTTGATGCCGCGTCTGTACAGGGGCGCGCCGGTGCATAGGCGCATGCAAGCGCCCCGGTCTGGTGCTGGTAGATCCCTGACAGAGGGGGTGGCTGGAGAGAGGGAGCGACGTCCGTGCACCCTTATGGACGCACCGCCACTGTCCGTAGGGACTGCCATGTTCAAGTAGGTAGACGATGATTTGCAACATATTCCCTAAGGGTGTTTTCCTCACGATTCAGCCATTGCTGGGCCAAGGATGGCTTCTCAAAAAAATGAACTTCTCTCTTTGCAACCACCCGCAGCCTAGCCGGGTATAACATGGCATATTGCAATTCCGGTACTCTCATCCTTTTTTTTTAACATCAGTGAATTGAGCCATCCGCTTTTAAATATCTGCCGAAAAGTTAGGGAAAAAGAGATATTTTAGAATTATCAATCACCATAGCTGGCCCCATGGTTCTGGTCTTAGAAAGAATGACGTCTCTGTCCTTATAATTCAGCATTTTGAACAAGAAGGGACGAGGAGGAGCATCAGGTGGTAATGGGCGTGCTGGGAATCTTTCCCAAAAGTGTTAAATAACCATTGTTCAATGAAGGAGACTGTGTTTTTCCCCTCAGTTTTCTCAGGAATACCAATTGCTCGCACATTGTTTTTCCGCAGCCTATTTTCTAAATCTTCTAGCTTTGATGCATGTTGAGAGACTGTGGCATGGGTAGAAGCAACAGCATGCTGCAATTGGGACCATTCATCTTCCAAAGTATTAAGGCGCCCCTCCAGGGCCGCAGTACAGTCCCTGAGTTTCTGCATGTCCTGTCTAATAAAGGTCACCTCAGCCTTAACCCCCTTTATGTCATTAGCGAGGGATGCAATAGAAATGTTACAGGTTGTAACCACTAAGAGTATATCTCTAAGCATGGGTCCTGGCTCCTCGGAGCATGGGGCTTGTGTGACATGTGGGGCAAAGATGTCTGCCTGTGTACTCACAGTATCCCATTCCTGCAGGGTGATAGCAAATGCATCCAGGGGTGCCGTATAATCCACGTCCGAGTGGTCCTTGCTGCCATCACAAGGTGAGGAGGACTGTTGGATCAGGTCCTTAAAAGCGGATTTTGCAAAGAACTTTTGTGCGGCTTCTTGATACTTGTCCTTCTCAAGCCGAGGAGGAAGGCCGCCATCTTGGGCCACATGGTCTGTAAGAGATCGAGTGGCGGAACCTTGCTTTGACATATCTGTCAGCTTCAGAGAAACCCGCAGGTGATCGCTGAAGGTATAGGCAGTCGAGCAGTATGATCTGTGCCATTCGGTACAGATTGGGAGAGGTGCGTCTTTTCACATGGGCACACTGGACAGTTGCCCGGGGGCCCCACCTGCCCAGCGACCCCAGCCAGGGCCAGACTGGCCTACTGGGATACCGGGAAATTTCCCTGTATGCCGCCTGCCCTTGGGCCGCTTTGAGTTGCGGCTGCAGCGATCCGCTCTTTCCCTCTCTCCTCCTCCTCCTGTGTATCACGGAGCTGGCTGGGTCTGTGTTCGGCGGCCACGCTGCAACAAGGTCCCACGCCCCTAGACTGGCTCGTGTAATAGTCGATTGAATCAGTGTTCTGCCTATCACACGAGCCAGTCTAGGGGGGCGGGACCTAGTTCCAGCAGGGCCGCCAAAAACACAGACCTAGCCAGTTCTGTGATACACAGGAGGAGATGCCTGCTGTGTGTGTGTTACCAGGCGATGGTGAGTCTGTATTAATTGGCACAGTGATGATGCATTTGGGTGCAATTGTGGACACAGGGAGACTGCATTCATGGGCACAGTGAGGCTGTAATGGTGGGTAGACATGTGCATTCGTTTTCGTCCGAATGCATTTTCGTCCGAATTTCAGGTATTTTCGTTATCGTTTTAACAAACGATAACGAAAGTGCAGAATCCGAAAAACGAAAGATCCGACATAAACAAATGCTTTATTTTCGTTTTCATTGCTACAACAGTTCGATATAGATAGGAGATTCGACATAATGATAACAATAACAATCTGTGTCCATCAAACCTGTGGTCAAATGTGCCTAACCTTAACTCTATTAGTCCAAGATTATTCTACATAGAGAGAAAAGATTCGACATAGAGAGAAAAGATTCGACGTAGGGGAGAAAAGATTCGACGTAGGGGAGAAAAGATAAATAAAAATAATGATGATGATGAATGTTATTGGCTGACTGTAACCATAGAGGAGGAGCAGTAAAATAGCTAGAACTAAGTACACACGTACTTTGGCTTATGGTGTCTGTTGAAAGTTCTAAGAAGATTCGACGGAGCAGGTAAACTATACGGCGTCGTACAGTTTAGCTGCTCCGTCGAATTTTCTTTGAACATTCGACAGACACCATAAGCCTTCAATGATAGATTCGACCTTAATTTGGATTTTCGGACGAATGCAATTTTTAACGAGAAACGAAATAAATAAAAACGAATTTCGGGAGCAACTAAATAAATTTATTTTTCGGACGAAAACGAAATTCCGAAACGAAATATTTCAGTGTACACATGTCTAATGGTGGGCACAGTGAGGGTGCAATGGTGGGCACAGTGAGGCTGCATTCATGGACACAGAGAGGCTGCAATGATGGGCACAGTGAGGCTGCATTCATGGACACAGTGAGGCTGCATTTGATGGGCACAGTGAGGCTGCATTCACGGGCACAGTGAGGCTGCATTCACGGGCACAGTAAAGCTGCATTTGATGGCTAATCGTGCTTGATTGTGTAGACAGGGCTCCAGTGCACTGTATTGCCCGGGGGCCTATAATGCTCTTACAATGGCACTGGGTGGAGGTTAATCTTCCAGCAGGACAACGGCAAACTGCCTTGTTTACTTAGGCAGACTGCTGTTCTCTCTCTGCAGGATGAACGGTGGGTGCTGGCACCCGCTGATCGGCTCCTGCTGTGTATAATCACAACAGGAACCCCCGCCAGCGCACATTCGTGTCCGCTAACCGGAAGTGCAGGATTACGCATATACGTGGTCCTGCGCACAGCTGCTGCGCTGTAGCAGTAAAACTGCTATATGGCCGTCAGCAAGTGGTTTAAATCAGACCGCGTCATCACTAAACATATGTGAACCAGCTCTATTGAAAGCCGTTCAGTTCATATGTTATGCGAATCGGATGCGGTTTAACACATCCAATCCACATATACAGTATCTCACAAAAGTGAGTACACCCCTCACATTTTTGTAAATATTCCTGCTGGGGGGGAGTATGAGTGTAATATTCCTGCTGGGGGGACATCAGTATCAGGATGGTGGGGTGTCAGTGTAATATTCCTGCCGGGGGAGTATGGGTGTAATATTCCTGCTGGGGGGGGGGAGTATCGGTGTAATATTCCTGCTGGGGGGGAATATCGGTGTAATATTCCTGCTGGAGGGGAGTATCGGTGTAATATTCCTGCTGGAGGGGAGTATCGGTGTAATATTCCTGCTGGAGGGGAGTATCGGTGTAATATTCCTGCTGGAGGGGAGTATCGGTGTAATATTCCTGCTGGGGGGGTGTATCGGTGTAATATTCCTGCTAGGGGGGTGTATCGGTGTAATATTCCTGCTAGGGGGAGTATGGGTGTAATATTCCTGCTGGGGGAGCATGGGTGTAATATTCCTGCTGGGGGAGCATGGGTGTAATATTCCTGCTGAGGGGAGTATCGATGTAATATTCCTGCTGAGGGGAGTATCGATGTAATATTCCTGCTGAGGGGAGTATCGATGTAATATTCCTGCTGAGGGGGGAGTATTGGTGTAATATTCCTGTTGGTGGGAGTATGAGTGTAATATTCCTGCTGGGGGGAGTATGAGTGTAATATTCCTGCTGGTTGATGATTCAGAAGCTGCAAAAAGGGAAATAGAGGGCTGATGGGAATATCCTCCAGTTACTGGAGTGGCAGCCACCACCAGTGTAGGAACCTGTGTTGGTACAGCCGTACCTGGGAGGGTTCCTCAGGCTTTCCACGGAGTCTTATAACACTCTATCCCCACACACAAAACTTGGACTATGAAGAAAAGATACTGTGGCACTCTTGTTGGTGAAGAAAGTTGGTGGTATTGCTCTTTTGAAGACAGATGCTAAAGAGAATCTTTCAAAAGAGTGATGACGTAGTGGACTCCGGTGATGATGGCTTGACTTGAAGACCTTCTCCCTCATGTTCACTAGCAAATCATCTTCTGATCCCTCCTCCTCATCTCCTAGTTTAAAATTTCTTCCAATATTTTGGCCATCTTCACTCACAAAAAAGCTGCACCCCTCCCATTTATGTGCAATCTGTCACTGCTATAAAGATGGTTACCGGCTGAAAAATCAGCCCAGTTCGCCATGAAGCCAAACCCCTCCTCCCTGCACCAGTTCCTCGGCCACTTGTTAAGCTCCCTAAGATCTTGCTGCCTCTTTGGTGTGGTTCAAGGTACAGGCAGTATTTCTGAAAATACTGCCTTGGAGGTCCTTTTCTTCAATATAGCCCCTAAGTCCCTGAAATAATTTTTTAGGGCGCCCCATCTTCTTCTAACTTTGTCGTTAGTACCAATATGTATCACGACAGCTGGGTTCTCCCCAGCCCCATCCAACAATCTGTCCATCTGATGTGCAATGTCCCGAACATGAGCACCCGGTAAACAGCATACTGTTCGGTAATAACAGTCTTTGTGACAGATTTCCCTCTCTGTCCTTCTAATGATTGGGTCCCCTACCACCAGTATCTTCCTATTCTTTGCTATAACCTTGCCCCTCATCTTCACTGGAGGTGATGTTCCCAAGGTTCCCCTGGCATTTTGGACGAGTCTCATCTTGAACGTCACATTCTGGTTGAGTCACAATGTGAATGCCACATATTGGTGGAGTAATAATGTGAACGTCGCTTTCTGGTGTAGTTTCGACGTGAACGTCACATTCTGGGTAAGTCTCAGCATGAGAGTCACATTCTAGTGGGTTCTCAATGTGAACTTCACATTCTGGTGGAGTGTCAACCTGAATTTCTTCCAGCTTTCTGGTCATCTTCTCTCCCAATAGAGCGGCACCCTGCCCATTTAAGTGCGGCCCGTCCCTGCTATAGAGCCGGTAATTGACCGAAAAGTCAGTCCAGTTCTCCAAGAACACAAACCCCTCCTCCCTGCACCAGTTCCTCAGCCATTTGTTAAGTACCATAAGCTCCTGCTGCCTCTCTGGTGTGGCTCAAAGTACAGGCAGTATTTCTAAAAATATTGCCTTGGGGGACCTTTCCTTCAAAATAGCCCCTAAGTCCCTGAAATACTTTTGTAGGGCGCTCCATCTTTCTAGAACTTTGTCATTGTTACCGATATATACCATGACAACTGGGTCCACTCCAGCCCCATTCAACAATCCGTCCATGCAATCTGCAATGTTCCGAACCAGAGCGCCCGGTAAACAACATACTGTTCGGCGATAACAGTCTTTGTGACAGATTGCCCTCTGTAGCCTTCCAATAACTGAATCCCCTACCACTAGTATCTGCCTATCCTTTCTTGTAACCTTGCCCCCATCTTCACTGGAGACGTTCCCCTGGCATTTTGGTGGAGTATCAACATGAATGTCACATTCTGGTGGATTCTCCGTGTTAACGTCCCGTGCTGGTGGGAGTCTCCATGTGAACGTCCCGTGCTGGTGGGAGTCTCCATGTGAACGTCCCGTGCTGGTGGGAGTCTCCATGTGAACGTTCCGTGCTGGTGGGAGTCTCCATGTGAACGTCCTGTGCTGGTGGGAGTCTCCATGTGAACGTCCCTTGCTGGTGGGAGTCTCCATGTGAACGTCCCTTGCTGGTGGGAGTCTCCATGTGAACGTCCCTTGCTGGTGGGAGTCTCCATGTGAACGTCCCTTGCTGGTGGGAGTCTCCATGTGAACGTCCCTTGCTGGTGGGAGTCTCCATGTGAACGTCCCTTGCTGGTGGGAGTCTGCATGTGAACGTCCCTTGCTGGTGGGAGTCTCCATGTGAACGTCCCTTGCTGGTGGGAGTCTCCATGTGAACGTCCCTTGCTGGTGGGAGTCTCCATGTGAACGTCCCTTGCTGGTGGGAGTCTCCATGTGAACGTCCCTTGCTGGTGGGAGTCTCCATGTGAACGTCCCTTGCTGGTGGGAGTCTCCATGTGAACGTCCCTTGCTGGTGGGAGTCTCCATGTGAACGTCCCTTGCTGGTGGGAGTCTCCATGTGAACGTCCCTTGCTGGTGGGAGTCTCCATGTGAACGTCCCTTGCTGGTGGGAGTCTTCATGTGAACGTCCCTTGCTGGTGGGAGTCTCCATGTGAACGTCCCTTGCTGGTGGGAGTCTCCATGTGAACGTCCCTTGCTGGTGGGAGTCTCCATGTGAACGTCCCTTGCTGGTGGGAGTCTCCATGTGAACGTCCCTTGCTGGTGGGAGTCTCCATGTGAACGTCCCTTGCTGGTGGGAGTCTCCATGTGAACGTCCCATGCTGGTGGGAGTCTCCATGTGAACGTCCCATGCTGGTGGGAGTCTCCATGTGAACGTCCCATGCTGGTGGGAGTCTCCATGTGAACGTCCCATGCTGGTGGGAGTCTCCATGTGAACGTCCCTTGCTGGTGGGAGTCTCCATGTGAACGTCCCATGCTGGTGGGAGTCTCCATGTGAACGTCCCTTGCTGGTGGGAGTCTCCATGTGAACGTCCCTTGCTGGTGGGAGTCTCCATGTGAACGTCCCTTGCTGGTGGGAGTCTCCATGTGAACGTCCCTTGCTGGTGGGAGTCTCCATGTGAACGTCCCTTGCTGGTGGGAGTCTCCATGTGAACGTCCCTTGCTGGTGGGAGTCTCCATGTGAACGTCCCTTGCTGGTGGGAGTCTCCATGTGAACGTCCCTTGCTGGTGGGAGTCTCCATGTGAACGTCCCTTGCTGGTGGGAGTCTCCATGTGAACGTCCCTTGCTGGTGGGAGTCTCCATGTGAACGTCCCTTGCTGGTGGGAGTCTCCATGTGAACGTCCCTTGCTGGTGGGAGTCTCCATGTGAACGTCCCTTGCTGGTGGGAGTCTCCATGTGAACGTCCCTTGCTGGTGGGAGTCTCCATGTGAACGTCCCTTGCTGGTGGGAGTCTCCATGTGAACGTCCCTTGCTGGTGGGAGTCTCCATGTGAACGTCCCTTGCTGGTGGGAGTCTCCATGTGAACGTCCCTTGCTGGTGGGAGTCTCCATGTGAACGTCCCATGCTGGTGGGAGTCTCCATGTGAACGTCCCATGCTGGTGGGAGTCTCCATGTGAACGTCCCATGCTGGTGGGAGTCTCCATGTGAATGACTTCTGGAATCCCTGACTGCGGCTTAACCTTGACTGTCCCTTGGCTATTCCTGTCGGGCCCCCATGCACAGATTCACAGCCCAGGTGGCTTGTCTCTTTGTTGCCGTGGGCTGTGCGTGTTTGCAGGGGTGAGCGTACATCTCTGCGCCATGGACTCCAATCTAGGTACGCCCTTACATAATGAACTGACCAACATGGAGTCCACAGAGGTGTACAGGATGCTTACCTCCATTGCTCTGCAAGTCTCCAGCCTAGGCCAGACCGATGCTGAGTTGCAGCAAAAAGTCCGCTTGTTTAAAAGGCACAGTACGCCCAACCCTGGAACCTGCATGTCTGGAACCATTTGTTGTGATGCCTGAGAAGTTTGGTGGGAATTGTGCATCATTTTTGAACTTTAGGATGGATTGCGAGCTGTTGTTTGCTCTTAAGCCTAGGAACTATGCCTCTGACTTTATAAAGGTTCGCACATCCATCAATCTGCTCACTGGGCTAATCAAGATATGGGCTTTTCAGCTATTACAGGAGAAGAGTCCAGTCTTGGACAGCTGGGAAGCTTTCATGTTTCCTCTGGACTCTTATATTACAGTTTCTAAGAAAACCAGTGTTCCCAAGTCTGCTCCTAGTTCACGTGGCCTACGGGTACCCAGGGACAGGAATACCTTGTACAGATACGACTCCAAGCCATCCCAGTCTGTGCCAAGTTATGAAGCCCTAACCCCTCAAAACCTAGACCACCTTGAGGTTTTACCCACTCCTACCCTGGATGATGTGGAACCCATAGACAGAACAGGTCCATCTGGTCTAAGCCGTCTAAGGGAGAGAGAGCGGAGGAGAGGCTGTGGACTCTGTTTCTATTGTGGAGTAAGAAAGGAACCTTATCTCTCTCTGCCCAACTCGTCCACCTCGGCCAAAGTTTCAGCAAGTGGTTACTACTAGGATCCTTCCTGCCACCCCTGAATCTTTGCCTGCTATCCAGCTTGAAGTTCCTGTTCCCCAGTCTGACGTCCCAGTGCCTGCTACCTAGTCTGATGTTCCAGTACCTGCTGCCTGGTCTGATGTGCCTGTGCCCATGTTCCAGCTAGAAGTTCCTGTGCCGTTGTCCCCGCTTGAAGTTCCTGTGCCTGTGTCCCCGCTACCTCCTGACAGTACGTATGCCTCGAATGGTACCATAGTCTGTAAGCAGGACCTGAAGATTTTTGAAAGAGCCTTGCGAGCGACAAAAGTCTCCCCAGCTGGAACTTCTAAAACAAAGAAAGCCCAAAGGAAATAAGGAAGTTTTCTAACTCTTCTTTTGATTTATTCAGTTTGATACTTTTGCTGAACTATCTGTTCCATGCTCTGAGGGCATTCCTAAGTAGAGGGAACTGTCACAGTCCCTACCATGCCTTGCAGATGGCCAGGCATGGTCGCGCCCCAGGTGGCTCTGGGTGGTATTGAACTCATGACTGTCTGTTCTTGTTCCCATTTCCTTGCCTCTGAGCCACACCTCGGTTCTGTTCGGCCTGCTTTCCAGCCGTGGCCTAGTTTAGCATGAAGTACTGTGGGCGGTGCTCTGTTTGTACCTGTCACTCCTGGATCAGCTGAGGCAGGTCACATAATTAGCTGGGTATGGAACCCTGTCTCACTCTGAGGGCTTTGTCGGTTCATTTTCTCATGTTTTCCAAGTGTTCCTGTGCTCCTGTCTTCTGTTGCAGTGTTCCAAGACTGACCCAGGCTTCAGACCCTGGCTTTGTTTATCGTTATCCTGACTTCTGGAATCCCTGACTGCGGCTTTACCTTGACTGTCCCTTGGCTATTCCTGTCGCGCACCCATGCACAGATTCACAGCCCAAGTGGCTTGTCTCTTTGTTGCCGTGGGCTGTGTGTGTCTGCAGGGGTGAGCGTACATCTCTGCGCCATGGGCTCCAACCTAGGTAAGCCCTTACAGTCTCCATGTGAACATCACATGCTGGTGGAGTCTCCATGTGAATGTCACGTGCTGGTTGATTAGTGTGAACTTCACATACTGGTGGAATGGAATCTCCGTGTGAAGGTCATATGCTGGTGGAGTCCTTGTGTAAACGTCACGTGCTGGTGGAATCTCCGCATCAATGTCACATGCTGATGGAGTCTCCAGATAAACGTCACATGCTGGTGGAGTTTCCGTGTGAACGTCACATGCTGGTGGAGTCCTCGTGCGAACTTTACTTGCTGGTGGAGTCTTGGCGTGAATGTCACATGCTGGTGGAGTCTCCGTGTGAACGTCACATGCTGGTGGTGTCTCCGTGTGATCGCCACATGCTGGTGGAGTCTCCGTGTGATCGCCACATGCTGGTGGAGTCTCCGTGTGATCGCCACATGCTGGTGGAGTCTCCGTGTGATCGCCACATGCTGGTGGAGTCTCAATATAGCTTTCATATTCTGTCTCGCTCACTGGGGCAGTCCTGCCTTGTGAGCTGTGTCTGCAGTAAATACCAGGTACATCTGCAATAAAAAAGAAGAATCAGATTTAGCACCCTTACCTATATTTCATATATTTTTTATACAACATCAAATTATAGAGAGAGAAGTTCAAAATTCCAGTGCCAGGGACAATAAATAAAACTGACATGACAGGGACACAGGGATGACTAATGTTGGCCTTCATATAAAAATTCTGGTTGCCTGGAAGTTATGCCAACCCACTAAAATGAATTGAGTCAGAAAGGGGACTGATTGTTCACTTTCGAGTGCAGTGGAGTAATCTGCAGTGCTTCTGTTATTTATTATTAAACACCAGGCCTCTTGTATTGTAATCCCTCGAATTGTTGCGGTGGATTGATATAGAAGAGGCCGGGACCAGGAACCGCTGCATTGCAGATTACTCCGCCGCACCCCAAAGTGAAGAAATAGTCCCCTGCATGTTTTGAGTCGACTGCCATGCGATTCAGTCATGTGACAAGATCTTGCCATGTTTAGGGTGCCATTAAGATTAATGTAATCCTTGGATCGAATACTGTAACTGTTGATAGAGATATATATATCTGTAGACTCAGGAACAAGTGGTCTCTTTATTCGTTTAAAGAACCTGACTATATCCGAATTACATACACAATGGGATATAGCCTATCTTGAGACCTACATCAAGGAGGCCATGGTCCCTAGGAGTCTGAGGTGGGAAGTACCCCCTCAAAAAGGAGATGTAGATTTAGAGGGGTGGTTTAAATACTTTAACGAATCCGGGCTTGGCCTCCTGCGTTTCCTCGTCCAGAGGAAGACTGATAAACTAGCTCGTCTGGACGATGAAATCAAGATGGTTAAGGAGAAATTGACACCCTCGGTTTCTAGTGATGAGTATAGGGAATGTTCTAAAACCCTTCTTAAAACACTAGAGAAGAAAGAGAGAGACCAAAAGGTCAAAAAAAAGAAAAAGTATATAAGGGACAAGGAAGACTACCAGGCGGGTCTAGTCTTTGTCTGGCAGAAGAAACTTGCCTCAGAACAAGTAGGGGATATAGCTATGGACACACAACTGGTTAATGGGGGAGGCTCGATGCCTATATTGAAACCCACCCCCGTCCAAGGGGAGAGGGGGTATCAATACTCCCCCATGAGGAACACTTCCAATAGGAATAGTAATAGGAAGAACAATAAGACCAAGGGTAAATCCCTTGCACCCACATCTATGCACCCCTATTCAGGTGTAACCCCCAACACATATAATAATCATCACGATTATAATTACCCTAACCAGTCCAACCGTCAGAGGTTAACTCCCCACGTCCATGGGGTACCCCAATGGGTGGACCGAGACCAGGTGCCTTTCAACGCCAACCTGGCCCTAATTTCAATAACTATACTCATTATCCAGTTCAAGATGGGGACTTTGGTCCAATATCCCTACTCGAAATCGTTTTTTTCCCCTTTCCGACTCTGAGGCCCCGGGTTTCTATGACCAACATTCTCAGGGATACACCTATAATGAAGCTGAGAGAAACGGGGGGTCCCACTACCCCGCTAGACATGTAGGTGACTATGACCAACCAAGACCGATCCCTGTCCCTAGATTACAAGGAGTACAGAGTAGTTCCAATTGGGGTTTTTCCAGGATCAGGGGGAGGCGGGCCCAACAAACCAAAAAGAAGGCGTCCCTAGGTACTGGAGTGTTTAACTTGAGCAAACAGACACTGACGGATTTTGAACTACAACTATTAGACAAGGGTTTGAAATTTGCTCCGCCCAGAAACCTGAGCAAATTCCAAACTTATATGGATATACACAAATATGTACGTAAAATCAATATTAAGAGGTATATATTAAACAATCCTATTGTGAGTAACACCAATGGTGAAGGCTCAGGTTATAGGCACTCAGGCCTTGCAAATGACTCACTTTTCAATCCTCCAGGCTCCCTTGCTCCAGCTATCAAAACATTTAAAGAGGTTGTTTTGAGGGATTTGGAACGCATCAGGGTCAATAAAACAAAAATGAGTGGGAATTTGGAAGCGGGTTTAGAATCTTTATGTAACAACAAATCATTGGTCATCCGCCCCGCGGATAAAGGTGGGGGGATAGTCATCCTTGATCGAAGTGACTATCTTGAGGAGATGCATCGCATTGTAGATGACCCGGACACATACACTCCCCTTATTAGGGACCCTGTGGTTAAATACAAAAAAGAACTGGAGGTATTAGTGGACAGGGGATATCGCCAGGGGATCCTGAATAAAAAGGAAAAACTCTTTTTAGTACCGAGTGTCCCTCGCACCCCGGTAATTTATTATCTCCCCAAGGTCCACAAAAGCTTCACTTGCCCCCCGGGACGACCGATTGTCAGCGGTATTGATTCGGTAACGTCCCGGGTGGGCAAGTATATAGACCACTTTCTGCAGCCTTTAGTTCAGAAGGTTCCATCCTTCATTAAGGATACCACACAGGTCATAAACATGCTGTCTCATATTGTGTGGAAGCCAGGTATAAGGTTGGTCACTGCTGATGTGACCTCTCTCTACACCATCATACCCCATGATTTGGGGTTTGAGGCAGTAGATATGTATCTGACCCAAGATTCTGACCTTGTTCCATCCCAAAGGAATTTCATCATGGAGCTGCTCTACTACGCCGCGAGCCACAACTATTTTTGGTTCAATCATCAATTTTTTCGCCAAGATAGGGGAGTGGCTATGGGGGCAAAATATGCCCCCAGCTTGGCCAACCTTTTTATGGCCAAGTGGGAGGAGGACGTCGTCAAGGCCTGGGCTAGACCACAGGTGGTCCTGTGGGCCAGGTACATTGACGACGTCCTCCTCCTATGGGACGGTAGTGAGATAGAGCTTGGGAACTTTATGACTTTTTTGAATGAGAATGATAGGGGCATCAAGCTGAGCTTCGAGACCAGTACAGTGGAAATTAGTTTCCTTGACCTTAAGATCAGGGTCCAGGGGGACGAACTGGTGACGTCCACCCATTTTAAGGCAACGGATAAAAACTCTTTTATTCCCCTAGATAGTTGTCACCACGAATCTTGGTTGAAAGCGGTCCCCTTAGGGCAATATACACGCCTTCGGCGGAACTGTACGGAAATTGAGACTTTCGACAACCAAGCAACTATCCTAACCGAGAGGTTTATTGAGAAGGGATACGATCAGGTTGCATTATCAAGATCATTGGAACAAGTAAGGGATAAAGATAGATCCCTGCTATTAGATACAGGTCAACGTCAGGAGGTTAAGGGTGATTTCAGTTTACCCTTCATCACTACATTCTCCACTCAACATCGCCAGATCAAGGACCTAATAAAGAAACACTGGCATATTTTGACCACGGACCCAATTTTGAGTCCAGTTCTACCCAGAAACCCTCGTATTATATTTAAGGGTGCATCCACATTGGGAAATAAAATTGCCCCAACAGTGCAGGACCCACCTATTACTAACAGGTCCTTTTTCCATGACCTTACAGGGTACTACAAATGTATGAACTGTCAAGTTTGTTCCCTCAACAGTTATAGGGGTAGAAAAATCTGCCAATTTACGTCTACAAGTACCTCACGGGCTTATCAGGTTAAACCTTTTATAACTTGCACGTCCAAGGGGGTCATTTATCTTATACAATGCCCCTGCGGATTGCAATATGTGGGCAGGACCAAGAGGGCCCTTAAAGTCAGATTGTCCGAGCATATCAGCAATATCCGCAGGGGTTTTGATAAGCACCCCGTGTCGAGGCATTTTGATGAGGCACATGGTAGGGACCCCTCCAATACTTTGTACGTTGGGATCGACAAGTACAGACCACATTGGAGGGGGAGTTCTTTTGTAAGGGAAATCTCCAAATGTGAAATGTCTTGCATTTACAGACTCAGAACTTATGCCCCTTCTGGGTTAAACGTTGATACAGACGTTAATGCGTTCATTAACAATTCCTAATGCATTTTGACGTCTGTGCCTATAGGGCCATAGTGTATGTCATATATATACAACTATTTGTTATATTTTCTGTATGCCACTGGCAATCCTGACCAGCTATTTGTACACCACATGAGTTTGATCTGTTTCAGTCAAACTTCATCCCTAAAGATGTATTGCTCTCTGTTCTTTTTTAAGTTTTGGTTTTATACACTGATTAATGATGTTGGTTGGAGACTACAATCAACACATTATTCCACTTCCGGTTTCGTAACCTCGAGGTTTAAGGTAGTGAGGAATATTTAATATGTTTAGAGCAACTGGATAGAGGTCCCTCTGGGGACTTTTTTCGCTCCAGTCCTCACCCACCTACCTGAAGCCAATTTAAGTTTCATCTTTTTATCTTTTAATTTTATTTTCACCTCTGACTGGCATGGAGAACGACATACGCCTCCCGGTGAGTCTTTATGGCTTAACCATCGGATGGCGCTGTTGTTCCCAGATGGTAGAGTCAGTTCTGAGACCACTGATTTTTTAGGATGGCATTTCTGGTCTTTAAAACCTAGACCCAGATGCCAGGTTGGAGGAATATGGATATTTATATCCTCTACTCCCCCTTCACTAGCTCCTTTTTAGTTTTATATAGATCTCGTTGGCTCTCAGGTCCGATTAGCTCCAATCACCCAACCTAGATCTCGTTTTTTAATCAGGGATTCAATACTGTTAAGAAATGCAGGAATGGTTCACTTTATTTTACTCCATTTTATTCTGTTCATTTCGGGTCCAGTTATATATATGCATTAGGTATGGTGTGCATCCGCATAATGTTTATGTTGGGTTAAGTTGTTTAATGCATAGGATTTTTATGATCATTTATCGGTCCGTATGTATTGCCTGAATTGCACGGCCTCTGCTGATCGCTCGCACTGTGGAGCGCATCCGGATGCCGGAAGTGTGTGCGGTGATTTGGATGGCCCATAGTGTGTAGCGATCCATAGCGAGGCTTGGTCCAATCCTGGTATTATTTAAGGGAGGTGACGCAGCGCGCCATCTGTGCCCCTGGAAGACGTGATGATGTCACGAAACGCGTAGGGCGGAGCCAGACGACGCGCTGACGTCACCCCCAAGCGAGTTGCATTCCAGCAGGACGGGTTTGTCCGAGCTCCGGTGGCCACGGAGCCGGACTTAAGGCTGTTTTACTCATTACGCTTTGTATTTTATTTTATTTTCAATAAATCCTATCGGTTTTACACTATGTGAGCTCCTTCTATATTTTATGGTATCTTTGCCATGGGTTCGTTGGTGTGGCTGATGATGAGATGACCTCTGGTGGACACCGCTGACAGTTCCCATTTTTGGCTTTTAAAGATTTCTGCTTGCTGTGATCCTCTGTGGTGGGGGGTCATGGCCATCTGGTAAGGAGCAACCCCTTCCATTTCTGGTGGTGGACCCTCCCTTGCTGTCACAGAATCATATTTATTATCACTTGGACTTCTGTTGTCTATTATTGGTGATTTGGACTCACAAAGAAATTTAATTGATGTTTCATCTGATTGGACTTTCTTTCATCACCACTAAATGTTTTGCACATTGCTTTATTTTTATTCATGATTATTATATAAATCTTCTTTCACTGTAGATTTCACGTTATGTTATACCAGTATTAGCGCAACCCCTTGTTTTTTCTTATGCTTATCCACAATTGATGTTTTATGTGGGGATTGCTGCTTTTCACACTATTTGATTTTTATTTGGTTTATAGCGCAGTTTCTCACAGTTTTCTATATATATATATATATATATATATATATATATATATATATATATATATATATATATATATATATATATATATACATACATACATATACATATACATATACATATATATATATATATATATATACACACATACACACATATATATATATATATACACATACACATATATATATATATATACACATACATATATATATACACATACATATATATATATATATATATATATATATATATATATGGAGTTTGCATAACCCACAGCACACCTGTCTCATAATTTTAATAAAGAATTTAGAGTGAAGATGCAAACAGTTTACATACACATGATATACCTGTACTAACATGTATGGAAGAAAGACTTGTTATTGTACAACAACATGTTTTGCTCTGATGCCAGTTATAGATGTATTGTACCTTTTTTCTTTTTCAATAAAACCTTGCTTTGAGATAAAAAAAAAAAAAAAGAATAATGTAATCCGAATGCTTGATGCTTGCGGCACATTTTCCCATAATTTGGAATCGCAGGCAGAATCACAGTACTTTTCATCACCCCAGTATAGTTTTTTATAGCCCCCGTCCCCGCGTGCTTGTGCGGCAAAGAAAATGCATATGTAAGTCGCACCCGCAAATATAAATGGTGTTCAAATCACACATTTGAGGTATCGCCGCCATCGTCAGAGTGAGAACAATAATTCTAGCAAAAGACCTCCTCTGTAACTCTAACCTGGTAACCGTTACATTTTTTTAAAACGTCGCCTATGGAGATTTTTAGGTACCGTAGTTTGTCGCCATTCCACGAGTATGCGCATTTTCAAAAGCAAGACATGTTAGGGATCTATTTACTCAGCGTAAATTCATCTTTTACATTATTCAAGAAAATTGGGCTAACTTTACTATTTAGTTTTTTTTTTAAATTCATGAAAGTTTCGCAAAAACTGCATTTGAAAGACAGCTGCGCAAATACTGTGTGACATAAAATTTTGCAACGATCTCCATTTTTTTCTCTAGGGTCTCTGTTGAAAAAATATATATAAATGTTTGGAGGTTCTAAGTAATTTTCTAGCAAAAAAAAAAATACGTATTTTAACTTGTAAACAACAAATGTCTGAAATAGGCGTAGGCATGAAAGGGTTAAGTTCTGGCCTCTGCTATATCAACCGATCAGGGACAGGCCGGGAACGTAATTGTCGGGGAATGCAGCACTGCAGATTACACCACCTGCACCTTAAAGGCATTAAATCAGCCCAGCCTGTAATAAGGGGAATGCAAAGCTTGTTTAAAAAAAAAAAAAAAAAAAAGTCAGCAGCTGACAGGTGGGGTGGGGGGGGGGGGGGACTTGGCTACCTGTATCTTGGTTTAAAAATCAACAGATTGCTGTTTACAAGACAAAAGCCAGCAATGTCCATGGGCATCCCTGTACATGTGTATATATGGGGGGGGCCTCATCAGTGGGAAAGAAGGATCCAATGAAAGGATCAGTTGAGTTGTATCTATCAATATCCACAATACTTACCAATCTGTATCCCAGCGTCTGTATCCCGGTGTGGTCCATTGGCTTTACAGCCGGAACCAAAACATCCAACAACGGCTCTGAAGCAGCCGCGCGCAAAAGCCCTCTTCATTTTGGGGGGCTTCTTGATTAGAGTATCTGCAGGCTGGTTACTAATATCTCCTTCCATAGCTGCCCTTCCTTTGGTGGGTTTCTCTTTGGTGTTTTTCAGAGAAAGAAGCTGATTACATTTAAATCAGTGAATTAGTAAGAATAAAGAAACACGCTTTAAACGTACAACGATGAAATCGCAATGAAATTGAATCAAATTAAATCAAATCGCAAGAAGATTCTCAGCAGAGATAAAACCAGGTCTTCTCTAGGCAATGAACAGTCAGCTTCTGCTGCCAGCCTTTCCTGCAACTCCTTATATTGGGTCAGCTGATGACAACACAGGGGAGCTTTTTTTTTTTTGTTTTGAAATCTCATGATGACTCAGCTTTCCCTAACCCTCCCCCTCCCCCTCCCCTTTTTTTTTTAATCCTTTCACCACCAAAACCAGTTTTCCCCTTTTTAACTTTTTCACTGCCAAACCAATTGTTTTTTTCCCCATTTCGTGCCCATATGTTAAATTATAAATAAAGGAAACATTGTTTATGGTTAGTGTTGGATGGAGTGGAGATGGAATAGACCCCCTGTCAGGTTTTTATTACTGTCTGCACCCGCTTTAGGGAGATTCATTCTCTCTATTTACCATTGCCAACAAAAGTGAAAGAAAATTCCAGATTTTGGGTTGTCACCAGAACAGGAATTAGAGGGGAAATCTTCCAATGGGGAAAATAGTTCAGGTGACACCCAGGGATTATGTCACTTTGGGGGATTTCGCTCACTTCTTTTTTGGCTATGGGAAAGGAAGTGAAGAGAAATCCACCCAATGGGGACACAGATGGCAAAGAAAAACTGACAGGGGTTATAGCCCTCCCTTACTCTATTGTAAATTAAAAATAAATGTTTGTCTTTAGTTCTGTTTTATCTTTTAGCTGGTATGCGGGGGATGGTGGGTGCTCAATCTAAAAGAGGGTGCAGCATATTACACATGGGGCTATGGGGGGGGGGGTGTAGTGTCTGCAGACACGAGCAACTGTCACTGCTAAAGGGGGGGAGGGTTGAGCATTCAGATTATTTAGAGAGTCCTTTGAACCCTTTCACTGTTGGACATGTTTGCACCTGTGCTTACTGCTGATTCCTGCTCTCCAAGCATTCCATAGTTTGTGAAATGATGAAGGCCCCAGTCAAACCTCTGACATATACCTGGATGGCAAACACCCAACAAGCATAGAGCAGCCCATTAAAGAGGAGGTCCGCCAAAATTTTTTTTAAAAAGGTAGCAGCTACAAATACTGCAGCTGCTGACTTTTAAAATATGGACACTTACCTGTCCAGGGAGCCCGCGATGTCGGCCCCCGAAGCCGCGGGTGCTGCCGCCGCCATCTTCGATAAGGGAATCAGGAAGTAAAGCCTTGCGGCTTCACTTCCCGGTTCCCTACTGCGCATAAGTGAGTCGCGCTGAGCAATCCAGATGGTCCCTGCTGTCTCTGGGATCTGTGTGTTTCCCAGCAGACAGTGGGGGGGGGGGGGGACAGGAAGAGGCATAGACTCCCGTGGGAGTTT
This sequence comes from Aquarana catesbeiana, assembly GCF_042186555.1. Lineage (NCBI taxonomy): Eukaryota > Metazoa > Chordata > Amphibia > Anura > Ranidae > Aquarana > Aquarana catesbeiana. The sequence goes on along the minus strand of NC_133326.1, from coordinate 246,076,458 downwards.
ATGCCCAGAAGTGGGTGCAAATACCTGTATTATACAGGTATCTGCACCCCCCTCCCCCTGAAAGGTGACAAATGTGACACCGGAGGGGGGAGGGTTCCAAAAAGCAGAGGTTCCATTTTTGTGTGAACCTCTGCTTTAATTTCAGTGCACTGCCATATGCGCCACAAGCGTGGCAAAGTAGCTTGTTCAAAGTGGTGCGTTCCAGTTGGTTTTATTTCCCATGCATTTTGCCACATTTGTTGTATTGGCGTCTCACATTTGGGGGGACATTTACAACAAATGGCACTACAAGCGTGAGGCACATTTTTTTGCATGTTCCAGGATTGCGTGCATTTCTGTGCGCATTACTGGAACGCGCAGATGTGAACGGAGACTGATATGGTGGAAATTTGTCGCAGCGGCATGAGGTGTTCCGCCATATTTCCATTTTTTTTATCGATTACCACCATACAAAAACATCTGCTGGGCTTTTTTTTAAAAGCAGGCAGACATGTGTAAAATAAAATGCCCATGTTTTCTTTGGATGGAAATGTTGGAGGAAAGTTCTTTATCTCCTTTACTCCTGATTATGAATAGCTGTAAAATGTGGCGTGAATGTGAGCAGACAGGGAATGTCTATGGCTCTGATCAATTAATATTGGACCTCTACAGATGAGTTCCTGGAAACCACAAAGCTTCCCAAAGCTGCAGAAGATGGAAGGGGGGCATTTTCTAAGAGGTGGCACCCCACAATTTCTGGGTTATGTGGGGTCTCTGGCACACTTTCTGTTCACTGTGGCTATGGAGATAAAGGGTCTTGCTGTGTAATTGGTGTATCTGTTCTTTAGCTTCACAGAGGGCCGTAGAAGCCCAGAGGACCCCCGCCACCAACAAACCTGTCCAGGGGATTGGCAGGAAACCTGCAGGTATCAGCAACAGAGAGGACGAGTCTGCAGAGCCAATCCAACAGGTAGGTAGGATTCACCCGAACAGTCCAGGTTTTGAAATTATGTGTCCGGTTTTCAGTCTGCCTGAAACCCGGACACATTATTCAGACTGGGCTGTGGCTTCCCAAGTAACTTAGATAGTTACACAAAAATCTGTTGTCATTCGGGAGCTGCGGGCCGCTGTCTGGGGGCAGGTTCGGAATCAATGGGGCACAAGGGGGGGCTGTGATGATGTCAGCAAGAGCTGTTTAGCCGCATCCACTGTTTGCCGTAGCGCGCTGCATTACCACTCTCCTTGGGACACCCAAAGATGTACCAGGTCTTTTATAATCCTATAGTGTATACTATGAACAAAAATGTGCTCTGTGCTGCTAAAGTGTATGGCTTGAAGAAAAGGTGGCAACCCTACCTTTTTGCCTCCCTCCTCCTAACTTAGAAGCCATTCTATCTATGAATGAACATTGATCTATGAATGGAGGGGCGGGACCTTTCGAAAAACCCAGATCAACTGCCTGTTTCTACTGCCCCTTTGCTGAAGACGTGAAACGGCCCTTCTATGACACCATCATTTCCCAACTTTCCTGTACTGTGTCAGTTTTTTTCCCAGATGCCCAGTGCCCTTTAGACTAGGGTCACACTAGTGCAGCTGCTGCTTGTTCCCATTTCAGTGTGATTTTATAGTGCAACATTGTCCATTTTTGATGCATTTTTGACACGCTTTTAATGTTTCATACATTTTTTTGTAGGAGAAGGACACTGGATTTTATTCACAAAATGCTGCCAAAAAACGCACTAGAACTCATGTACATATGTTTATATGTGTTTTCGGTGTGTTTTCATTGAAGTCTATGGGGCCAAAATTGTGTTACAACAGCACCAAAGTAGCACCTGAGACATATTATGTCTCTTCTGCATTTAAAGCGGACCTTCAGTCATTTTTTTAAACTTTCCATCTATTAAATCTTCTGACCTTATTTTAACTTTTGGTAGTAAAACATTTTTTTTTCTGCCAGTAAATACCTTATACAGCCCACTTCCTGTTTCTTGTCTGGACATTAGCCTAGGCTTGTGACATCATGCACAGCTCTCTCTCACTCTCATTAGAGCTTGAAGGGAGGGTCATAAGAGTGCCAATGAAAGCTACAGGGCTGCAGAGCTGGAGGTGTGCCTCTGTGTGTCTGTGTAAATCCAGGAAGTGAACAGACAGCAGCTTCAGCTGCCCACGGTTAACATGGATGCAGCCAGACTTAGTGGAGGGAGATTTCTGCATCATATTTGGCAAGTACAGAATTACAGTATATATAAAATAATAAGCAAAGTGGTTGGAGGGAAGCTTCAGATAGGCAAAGATGTTTTTATTACAAATTATGTGAGCAGACTGCAGTTCCTCTTTAAAGTGATGGTAAACGATCACCTTGTAAAACAACCCATTCAGTTAAAAAAGAAATGAAAGGCAAAACATTTTTGTATAGATAGTAAATATATTATATACCTTTTTTCTCTTTTTTATAAGTGATCAAATTCCCCTTGTTCTCAGCTGCATAAGAGCTGGGGGAGGAGAAGCAGTGGCACACTGAGCTTCCCAATGAATTGCTGTGCAGCAGGGGTGCATCAGAGCATGTCTGATCATTGGAGGAGAGCACACTGAGTTCCCAGCATAGCTAGAGAATTGACCACAGTGTGCTATCTTGCTTAGTGTGGTCAGTTTTTAATAGGAAAGCAGAGGGACTGACAGGAATGCCAGAGATTTCACATAAAGGAAGCAATACAAAGAGAACAGGATACTTTCTCATACAAGTACATGGTACAGCAGGCACATATCAGGAATAGGGTTGTCCCGATACCACTTTTTAACCACTTCCCGCCCGGTCAATAGCATATTGACGTCCGGGAAGTGGTTGAGTTATCCTGACTGGACGTCATATGATGTCCAGCAGGATAACATGCCTGCGCGTGCCCGCGGGAGCGCGTGCCCGCGGGAGCGCGCAGCGTGGCGATCGGCGGCGGCTCGTGTCCCTCGGACACAGCGCTTCCCCGATCTAGGTAAACAGCCAATTCTATTGGCTGTTTACCCCGTGATCGGCTGTGTCAAAATCACAGCTGATCACCTGTCACAATAAACTCGGCGGCGCGCTCCCTGCGCGCCGCCGAAGGCATCCAGAGTAGTGATCGAGGAAGGCGAGTGTCGCTTGGACACAGCGCTTCCCCGATCGGTAAACAGCCAATGAAATTGGCTGTTTACCAGGTGACCGGCTGTGTCCAATCACAGCCTGTCACAAATGTAAACAAAAAAGTTGCTGTTACTATCTGATCCCTGCTCTCTCCTCACACACCGATTGTGAGAGGAGAGAGCAGGGATCAGTGAGTTATTCAGTGTCTGTCTGACAATACTGTTTGTACTGTACTGTGCACAACACGACCCCTCCCAATAAAGAGGACCTGTCACACAGCCCAGCCAATCAGCCCATCTGTCAATCAGCCCATCTGTCAATCAGCCCATCTGTCATTCAGCCCATCTGTCAACCAGCCCATCTGTCACAGGCCCACCGCCATCGGTACCGCCACACAGGCTACCAGTACCGCCATTGGTACCGCCACACAGGCTACCAGTACCGCCATCGGTATCACCACCAGTAATGCCACTAGTACCCGCTACCAGTATCGCCACTAGTGCCGCCATCGGTACCACCACCACCCGTACCACCGTCAGTACCGCCATCGGTACCACCACCACCCATACCGCCACCTGTACCGCCATCTCCACCTGTACCGCCACCACCACCCGTACCGCCATTGGTAGCACCACCACCTGTACCGCCACCACCACCTGTACCGCCACCACCACCTGTACCGCCATCGGTACCACCACCACCCGTACTGCCACCGGTACTGCCACCACCACCTGTACCGCCACCGGTACCACAATCACCACCTGTACCGCCACCACCACCTGTACCGCCATCGGTACCACCACCACCCGTACCGCCACCGGTACCGCCACCACCACCACCCGTACCTCCATCAGTACCACCACCCATACCGCCATCTGTACCACCACCCAGGCCCGCCAATAAGGATTGCCATAATGTCCCAAAAGCTTTACACACCTGAGGAGGCATATGAGATTCTTACCATGTCGGATGATGGGAGCAGCGGGGAGCTCACATCATCTGGTTCGGAATACGAGCCAATGGAGGATAGTGGATCAGAGTCCGAGTCCGCTGAGGAAACCGTCCCTCCCAAAAGATTGAGATCAGGACCAAGATCAGGACCAAGATCAGGAGATCTGCCCACCACCAGCAGCGCCAGACCCCAGGAAGAGGAAGAGGAGCCCAGTACAAGCACTGGAATTACCACCAGCAGCGCCAGACCCCAGGAAGAGGAAGAGGAGCCCAGTACAAGCACTGGAATTACCCGCCCAACCCGAAGAACCCCGCCCCAGTCCTACCTTCCCGATGCCCTGGCAAACCCCTTATGGTTGCCTGCCAACTCAGGACTTGCTATCATCCCCCCTTTCACCGCGCAGCCAGGTGTGCAGCCCGACACTACGAATTTTTCTGAATTAGATTATTTTTCTTTATTTTTCCCCCAAGATTTTCTGCAGAATATGGTGGATCAAACTAATTTATATGCATCCCAATTTATTGCTGCTAACCCGAATTCTTCCTACGCCCGCATGTTTCAGTGGCGATGTGTCACACTGGATGAATTTAAAATGTTTTTGGGCCTAACTTTTAATATGGGGCTTACAAAAAAGAATGAAGCCCATGCATATTGGTCCACCCACCCCATCCAACACATGCCCATATATTCCGCTGTCATGTCCAGGACAAGATACGACATGATTATGCGTTTTCTCCACTTCAGTGACAATTCCCAGTGCCCTCCCCGAGATCATCCCAACCATGACAAATTGTTCAAGATACGCCCCCTAATCAATTCCTTTTCCCAGCGATTCAAAGAAGTTTTCATCCCAGACCAAAAAATTTGTGTGGACGAGTCTCTCATACATTTCATTGGCCGACTGCACTTCAAGCAGTATATACCAAGCAAGAGATCCAGGTATTGGGTGAAGTTAAATAAATTATGCGATCGAGCCACTGGATATATCTTCACATTCCGGATCTACGAAGGCAAAGATTCCCAGCTCCAGCCCCATGATTGCCCCACATATATTGGAACCAGTGGGAAAATTGTCTGGGAGCTGGCATACCCCCTATTTGACAAAGGATACCATTTATATGTCGACAACTACTATACCAGCCTGCCCCTTTTTCGTCACCTTTATAATAAAAAACCCCGGCCTGTGGTACCTTAAAAAAAAAACGTAAGGGATGCCCACGAAATCTGTTGGCAAAAAAATTAAGAAAGGGAGAATCGGGATTCATGAGGAACGAGGAGGTGTTGGCCATGAAGTGGAGGGACAAGAAAGATGTCCACATGCTCTCTACCATCCACAATGACACCGTGGTGGAGATCCAAAGAAGACGCAGCCCCATTGTAAAGCCCGAATGTGTCCACGACTACAATATGTATATGGGGGGGGTGGATTTAAACGATCAGATGCTACTAGACATGTGCACACTGAAATATTTCGTTTCGGAATTTCGTTTTCGTCTGAAAAATACATTTATTTAGTTACTCCCGAAATTCGTTTTTATTTATTTCATTTTTCGTTAAAAATTGCATTCGTCCGAAAATCAAAATTAAGGTCGAATCTGTCATTGAAGGCTTATGGTGTCTGTCGAATGTTCAAAGAAGATTCGATGTAGCAGCTAAACTGTACAACGCCGTATAGTTTACCTGCTCCGTCGAATCTTCTTAGAACTTTCAACAGACACCATAAGCCAAAGTACGTGTGTACTTAGTTCTAGCTATTTTACTGCTCCTCCTCTTTGGTTACAATCAGCCAATAACATTCATCATCATCATCATTATTTTTATTTATCTTTTCTCCCCTACGTCGAATCTTTCCTCCCCTACGTCGAATCTTTCCTCCCCTACGTCGAATCTTTTCTCTCCTACGTCAAATCTTTCCTCCCCTACGTCGAATCTTTCCTCCCCTACGTCGAATCTTTCCTCCCCTACGTCAAATCTTTTCTCTCTATGTAGAATAATCTTGGACTAATAGAGCTAAGGTTAGGCACATTCGACCACAGGTTTGATGGACACAGATTGTTATTGTCATCATCATGTCGAATCTCCTATCTATATCGAACTGTTGTAGCAACGAAAACGAAAATAAAGCATTTGTTTACGTTGGATCTTTCGTTTTTCGGACTCTGCACTTTCGTTATCGTTTGTTAAAACGATAACGAAAATACCTGAAATTCGGACGAAAATGCATTTGGACGAAAACGAATGCACATGTCTAGATGCTACAGCCCTACTTATCAAACAGAAAGTCTCGTTACTGGTACAAGAAAGTTGCCTTTCACCTTTTTCACATGGCCCTTTTTAATTCGTTTGTCTGCTACCAAAAAGCAACTCAAAACCAACAAGTCACCTACCTCAAGTATTTTGAATCGATCGTCACTGCCCTCATTTACCAACAAGGTCCCGCCCCAGGAAGCATTCGCTCGGATGCTGTGAGTAGACTTCACGAGCAACACCTTCCATATAGCATTCCCCCCACAGAATCTGGAAGAAGACGCCAAAAGAAATGCCGTGTATGCAGCAGAGGAGGAGTAGGAAGAGATTCCAGCTATTATTGTCCCCAATGTCCCTCCCAACCTGGCCTGTGCATCGGAGATTGCTTCAGAAATTATCATGCATTCATCCAATATTAGTTCCCTGTATTATTACCAGACTGCCATTTTCCCATTTGCCTGCTACCATGTTAATTAACTGACCCTGGCCTGTTTACCGACGATGTCTTTGCTTGCCGTTTCTGCACGTTTCTGACTTGCATGTGTACCAACCTCAGCCTGTTTCCAACGATGCCTCTGCCTGCCGATTTAAACCACGTTTCTGACTTGCACGTGTACCAACCTCAGCCTGTTTACCGACGATGCCTCTGCCTGACGATTTAAACCACGTTTCTGACTTCCACGTGTACCGACCTTGGCCTGTAATCGACCATGTTTTTGCCTGCCACTTGGACTGATCTTTTGGCCATCTACTTTAGTACACAGGGGTCTCACATATGTGAGGGGCTTCAGAATAGCGTTCTGAGTAGAGAAAACCAGTTTTTCGTTTTCTGTGCTCCCAGAACAGGGTCTGGTTGCCCGGAGGCTTCAAAGCGATTTGGGGGGGAGAAGCCTCTACCCCTGTCCCCCTGGCCCTAAGCTTGATGGTCCTTTCTGCTGTTTGGACCAATACTTTGGCTGTGTTGACCATATATCTGCCTGCTGCTCTACTGACTTTGGACAGTATTTCTGCCGGGACACCTCTGCCTGCTACCTGGACCTGTGCTCTGGCTGTGCTCTGGCTGTGCTCTGGCTGTGCTGACAGTATCTCTGCCTGTATGAACTATGGACAGTATTCCTGCCTGCTGCCTGGATGATTGCTTTTGCTGTCACTGACCTCATTCCTGCCTGCTGCCTGGACCGATGCTCTCCTCTGTGGACCACTGCACTTCTAAAACCACAGGTAATCTTTTGTTATTTGGTATGTACCTGCTATGTGTTAGAAATATGAAGGGCCTGCAAAAATGTGATCGGTAGTCAGAAAATGATATGTGTAATTAATGCTGCTAGAATGCCTGGAGGTGCTACTTGGATTTTGGGCCTCTGTATGTGGCCAGGCTGTGTAAAAGTCTCAAACATGTGGTATCGCCATACTCAGGAGGAGTAGCAGAATATATTTTGGGGTGTCATTTTTGCTATGTACATGCTATGAATTATAAATATCTTATAAATGGACAACTTTGTGTAAAAAAATGCATTTTCATTTTTTTTTCCACATTTTCCAAAAACTTCTGGAAAAAAATGAACCATTCAAAAGACTCATTATGCCTCATAGATTATACGTTGGGGTGTGTGCTTTCCAAATGGGGTCATTTTGTGGACAATTCAATTGTCCTGGTGCTCCAGCGCCTTCAAAAGTGTAATAGGTGGTTGAGAAAGGATATGTGCAATTTATGCTTGTAGAACGCCTGAAAGTGCTACTTCAGTGTTGGCCCTTTGTATGTGGCCAGGCTGTGTAAAAGCCTCACACATGTGGTATCGCTATACTCAGGAGGAGTAGAGGAATGCATTTTGGGGTGTCATTTTTGCTATGTACATGCTATGTGTTAGAAATATCTTATAAATGGACAACTTTGTGTAAAAAAAATGCATTTTCATTTTTTTTCCACATTTTCCAAAAACTTCTGGAAAAAAATGAACTGTTCAAAAGACTCATTATGCCTCATAGATTATACGTTGGGGTGTGTGCTTTCCAAAATGGGGTCATTTTGTGGACAATTCAATTGTCCTGGTGCTCCAGCGCCTTCAAAAGTGTAATAGGTGGTTGAGAAAGGATATGTGCAATTTATGCTTGTAGAACACCTGAAAGTGCTACTTCAGTGTTGGCCCTTTGTATGTGGCCAAGCTGTGTAAAAGTCTCACACATGTGGTATCGCTATACTCAGGAGGAGTAGCAGAATATATTTTGGGGTGTAGTTGCAATTATGCATATGCTGTGTGAGAGAAATAACCTGTTAATATGACCAGTTTGTGTAAAAAAAAAAAAAAAATCTTAATTTTCCCAAGAATTGTGGGAAAAAATTACAGTTTCAAAAAACTCCCATGCCTCTTAGTAAATACATTGGACTGTCTACTTTCCAAAAAGGGGTTCATTTGGGGGGTATTTGTACTTTCCTGGCTTGTTAGTGTCTCAAGAAATGAGATAGGCCTTCAGGTGAGATAGTACATCAGTTGTGTTCAATTTTCAGTGATTGGCACCATAGTTTGTAGACTCTATAACTTCACAAAGACCAAATAATATACATTTATTTGGGTTATTTTTACCAAAGATATGTAGCAGTATACATTTTGGCACAAGTTTATGAAGAAAAATGACTTGTTTGCAAAATTTTACAATAGAAACTAAAAAAAGTATGTTTTTTTCAAAATTTCGCTGTTTTTTTGCTTATATCGCAAAAAATGAAAAACCCAGTGGTGATTAAATACCACCAAAAGAAAGCTCTATTTGTGAGAAGAAAATGATAAACATTTTGTTTGGATACAGTGTAGCATGACTGAGTAATTGTCATTCAAAGTGTGAGAGCGCTGAAAGCTGAAATTGGTCTGGGCGGGAAGGTGCATAAGTGCCTGGTATTGAAGTGGTTAAAGACCGAGTACAAGTACGGATACTTTTTTTCAAGTACTTGCCGATACCGATTACGATACTTTTTTAATGTCATATGACAGTGACACTAATATGCAGCACTGATGATGCATGACTGTGTCAGTAGTTCTTTATTTTATTTTTTATTTTTTTACAATTTTATTTTTACAATTTTTATTTTTTTACTTGTATTTTACCATTTTTATTTTTTTGTTATTTTTTTTTTTTTTTACAATACTTTCTTTTTTTGGGGGGAAAGGTAGTGCATGGTGCCAGTGTGTTTTTTATTTTATTTTTTATTATTTTTACAATTTAACCATTTAAATATTTATTACAATTCTTTTTTTATTTTTTATTATCAGCCATGTTGGGGGGCTTTGATGAGATATCAGGGGTCTTAACAGACCCCTGACATCTCCCCTTTGAGACATGAGGGGTAGAGGAGCATGGAGGGGGGACAGGAGCACGGAAGGGGGACAGGAGCATGGAGGGGGAGAGAATCACGGGGGGGGGGGGAGCGGAGCATGGAGATGGAGAGGAGCACAGGGGGGAGTGGAGCATGGAGGGGGGACAGGAGAACAGGGGGGAGAGCGGAGCACGGAGGGGGGACAGGAGCAAAGAGAGGGGACAGGAGCATTGAGGGGAGAGGAGCACAGAGGGGGGGGAGCGGAGCATGGAGGGGGGACAGGATAACGGAGGGGGGAGCAGAGCACGTAGGGGGGAGCGGAGCATGGAGGGGGACAGGAGAACGGAGGGGAGAGTGGAGCACTAGGGGGGAGCGGAGCATGGAGGGGGGACAGGAGCATTGGGGGGGAGAGAAGCACAGGGGGGGGGAGCGGAGCATTGAGGGGGACAGGAGAACGGAGGGGGGAGCAGAGCACGTAGGGGGGCGGAGCATGGAGAGGGGACAGGAGCATTGAGGGGGAGAGAAGCACAGAGGGGGGGGAGCGGAGCATTGAGGGGGGACAGGAGAACGGAGGGGGGAGCAGAGCACGTAGGGGGGAGCGGAGCATGGAGGGGGGACAGGAGCGCGGAGGGGGGACAGGAGCATGGAAGGTGACCGGAGGAGGACACAGAGGGGACTGGAGAAGGATACAGGGACAGTCAGGGGTGATCGGTGCGGCGATGGGCAGAGTTACAAGCACCGATCTCCCTGTATAGATTTCAATATAGCAGCTAAAGCTGCTTTATTGAAATCTATACAGGGAGATCAGTGCTTGTGACTCTGCCCACCGCCACCCCGTTCACCCCTGACTGTCCAAGTATCGGGTCAAGCATTGGAAGCATTTGCGCGAGTACAAGTACTTGCGCAAATGCTCGGTATTGGTACCAATAACAATACTAGTATCGGGACAACCCTAATCAGGAATATGAAGTGTTTGGGGTAACAAGTGCTTTAAGCTCGTACAAACTATGAGAAAATCCAAAGAAAATAGAAAAATTCTGTACGAGGAAGGATCGTTCAATTTTCCTGTAGTGTGTACACAACTTTCGACATCTGATTCAGACTTTCCAAATGAAAATTTAGGAGGGACAAACGCCAACAGAATGAACGATTTTCGTTTAATGTGTACGGTTTTTGTATGAGAAAAATCAGATGTGAAAGACTGAGCATAGTCAGAAACAATAAAAAAAAGCCTTTGTTGTGCCAGAATCTTTGTACATTATTTCTTTCCTCGGTTCCGACTTGCTGTAAACATTGAAGAAAACCGGACTGGATGGTCTGCCTGATTTTCTCATAGTATGTACCCAGCTCCACACTTGGCGATTTGGAATCTGCCTGCGATTGCAAGTTGCTTGGCAAATCAATGCAAAACGGCACCTCAAACGTGGTGCGATCCAGCAGCGATTGTCAAGCGACAGAATCATGGCAAATCGTGAAGCTGCTCGCCTAAAAAGAAGCAGGAGCTTCTTTGGGGTAACAAACACATTCACAGCAATGCACTGCCCTATGTGTGAAATTTGACCGAAGAAAGGGTTAAAAACACCCGTGTTGCGGTTCTTCCAAAGCACTTTTCAGGTGCTTCCAAAGCGCTGCCCATTCGCTAGCTGACGAAGAAAGTGTTAAAAATGCCCGTGTTGCAGCGCATCCTAAGCACTTAAACAGAGCTGAAACGCCACCAAAACAAGCAGCGTTTTAGCGCTAACGCATGGGCGACCCCAGTGTGAAAGTAGCCTAAATCAGCCTCAGAACCTGTGTAATTCATATGTGTTCAGGTTTAAAGGATGAGGTAGCAACCCTAGTATAGCTCTGAGCAGCTGTATGTTTAGTGTTCAGGCGGGCGGGCAGAGGTTGGCTCAACCGCCTGGTTTTACTGCCACCGGCTGTATGTGTGAAGCAGCCCTTCAAGAAACATAAGGATAAAAAATGTCATGTATCTGAAACTGTTGTGCTGTGTAACAATCACTAAAGGGCAGGTTAATTCAATTATTACTGTAGTGTTCTCCATTACACCTCTCCTCCCTCTTTCCCTCACATTGCACTCAGCCAGGTTCTCGCTGATACTGAAGTGACCAGCCGGAGATGCACAAAGCGCCCCTTGTGGACCATGCTATCAACACGTCAGCCATTTTCTTGGAGACCTTCTATATATAGAACTAAAGGAAAATGGCTCCTGTACTGCAGACGGAAAATAAAGTTTCGTGTAACCCTTGAAAGCACTGCTCGCTGGAGGACTGGGCTGTAATACAGGAAGGCAAAGAGTAAAATAATGATGGTGCAGGAGTGAGCTCTGCATGGTGGAGGTCTTGTGGTAGAAACACTGGTAAGTGCTCACAGGTTTGAGGATCAGAGGGGGGAAATATGTTCTGACTGCATCTTGTTTTAGTCTGCCATGTATGATCACAAGCAGAGAGGATGTAATTACTATTGATGTTTACCTGATTGTTCTTTGTTCTGTCAAAGTGACATTTTAGTCCCCCCCCCAATAAAGGAAATCACATGCATTTATTAAATTATTGCAACTGCGATCTGTGTGTCTTAGGTTCTGTGTACAGGCTACAGCATTGTTTACTTCTCAGCCCCAGATCCAGTATGGCTCTATGCACCTTCACCTATGGGGCTGGCGGATGTGAACTATGGACTACAATGCTGAATTGGGATCTGATTCCCTCTGCTGCGGTAACAGGAGCGATTTGAGGGTGTGGGGGGTCTGGGAATGTGACCATGATTCATATAACAACTTAAGCCCAGGTTCCCACTTGTGCCATGCGGGAACTAGCGCAATCCCAGCACCGGTTCCCGCATTGCTTCTCTACTGCAGGCAGTTCACACTGCCCTCTGCAAACCACTGCAGGTGTCTATACAATGTTAATGACACCCCCCCCCCCAGATCGGTTCACAGATCGCAGTGCAAACTATGGATTCGTACAGGAATCGGATCGCATTTGTGAGAACACCCATGTGATCCAATTCCAATGCGAGGAAAAACAAGTCCCTGCACCTTTTTCTGTGCGAATCCAATGTGAGTTCAGCCATACAACTGTATGAACTTGCATTGCTCAGACATCGCATGTGATTGGCACCGCAGTGCAGGTGCGAATTGCATGCGATGCCTGAAATCGCACTAGTCAGAACCTAGGCTAAAGCGGACTTCCAGCCTGTATTAAAAAAAAAATTAAGTCAGCAGCTACAAATGCTGTAGCTGCTGACTTTTAATATCAGGACACTTACCTGTCCAGGGAGCTCAGCGATATCAGCATCTGAAGCTGTCCACCGGCTTCGGGTGCAAGCGTAGGCATCCTTGCTAAGAGAAATAGGAAATTGAGCCTTGCGGCTCCACAGCCTGTTTCCTATTGTGCATGCGCAAGTCGCCCTGCGCTTTCTTAATGGTCCCGCAGTCTTCTGGGACCTGTGTGTGTCTCCCAGAAGGCAGCGGGGGGAAGGAGGAGGGGCTGTAAATGACGTAGGTTGCCGCAGTGACCTTACATGGAAGTGGGATCGAATGCCTGTGTTTGACAGGTATCTCCTCTCCCCCCGAAAGGTGCCAAATGTGGCACCGGAGAGAGGGAGAAAGCAGATAAGCAAAGTATCCACTTTTGGGTGGAACTCTGCTTTAGGCTGGGTTCACACTGCTGCGGTGGCAGACATCGCATGTGATTCGCAGCGCACTGCTGTTCACATCACATGCGATGTCTGTGCTGTGCGATATCAGCCATACAGATAGTATGGCTGATATCGCACCGCATTCGGTCCAAACTCGCACAGGACCCTTTTTTTTGTTCGGACCAAAATCTGATCGCATGGGTGTTCACACCTATGCGATCCGAAAATGTCCGAATTGTCAGTTCGCATTGCGATATGCGGGCTTAACTGGGGTGTCATTAACATTGTATGACTCTCCCCAGCAGTTCGCATATGGCAGTGTGAACTGCCGTGCGAGCTGGTGCGATGCGGGAACCCGCAGTAAATTAGCTGCGTTCCCGCACCGCAGCAGTGTGAACCCAGCCTTAAGGCTAAGGTAGCTCATACTGTTTTTTTTTTTTTCTCCAATTCAACCAGCGGATTCTAATGAAAAAAATTATCCAATTTCCCTACTCCACACATTGATGTGGACAGGGGAATCCTCCCCCTGTGCTATTGTGTTCTGATGGCAGGGAGACTTCCCTTGTGGTCAGAATACACTGACCAGTGCTGCCAGATATATCCGGCTGGTGTGCAACGTACAAGTTGGAATGTGAGTTAGAAGGTGTTTTTTGAAAAATAGCAACCGGTACATTGTGCCAACGTGTTTCAGGGGAACAAGGATTCCCCCCTTCTTCAGGGCTGTTGCTTCATGCTGATAAATGGGAAAGGTTCCCAAATAGGTGTGTCAATGGCAAAAAAATCAGAGGGATAACTGTCAGCCCTGGTTCACACTTGTGCGATGTGGGAAACACAGCGAATCCTGTTTGTCTTCCACATCTCATTGCAATCTGCTGTGGGTGTCAGTGTTAGATTACGGACCCCCCCCCCCCCGTAACAGATTGCAAAACGCAGTACGATTGCATCATGTGCTGGGAAAAAAAGAGGTCCTGCACCATTTTGGTGAGGATGCGATTTGAGAAATACAAAAGGTATGCTTCAAATCGCACCGCACAGACATCGTATGTGATGTGCACAGGAATGTGGTGCGATTTCTTTGCAAACCACATGCGGTGTCTACATCGCACAAGTGTGAACCTAGGCTCAGAGTGTCTGCCTGCCTCTGCAAACTCAGCTGGCACTCTGACAGTTTTCCCTCAGATTTTTTTTTTTGTCATTGACACACCTATTTGGGAATCGTTATCAGCATGCAGCAACAGCCCCGAAGAATGGGGGAGTCCCTGTTCCCCAAAAAAAGCATTGATGTACCTGTTGCTATTTTCAATAAATGCCTTCTAACTCACATTCCAACTTGTATTGTACCAGGCGCTCATTTTTATTCACATTCCAAGTCAACATGCATAACCACCCTAAGCCTGGACCTGAAGGAAGCAGCTCTAAGAGGGCTTAAATTGGAAGGGATTTTTTCCCACTCGCCCACTTGATCAGTCACTGGTCACAAGTGGGTGATAAAGTCAGTCTAGCGCAGTCTCCAACCCTAACAGGCTATAGCCGGTGGCACTGATTGGGAGAAAACTGACCGGCTGGCTGTACCGAAGTTGATCTGTGTATATATATATATATATATATATATATATATATATATATATATATATATATATATATATATATATATATATATATATATATATATATATATATATAAAATAATATTCAGCTGGTCATATTTCAACCCATGTATGGCCTGCTGAAGTTCACACTTGCAAAAAATTTGAATGCTAACACAAATAAACGTGCTTATACCGCGCGTTCTTGAAACATTTATTTCACAAGCTTCAACTCCCCCCAGACTCGTCATGGAGCTTCATTTTTTTTTTCCCACACACATCAAAGCGACACAAACACTACATGTTTTTTTTTTCAAATGTGAACAGCTCTTTTCGAAGTCTCGGTTATCTGCTGTAAGCTGCTTTGCTAGCCATTTGGGGAGCGGCAAAAACACACCCCAAACACAGTGTCTAAGTGGTTAGCACTTCTGCCTAGCAGCCCTAGGGTCATTAGTTTGACTTTGAATCCCAACCACGGCCCTACCTGCCTGGAGTGCATGTTCTCCCTGTGCACGTATGGGTTTTCTCCAGGTACTCCAGTTTCCTTCCACATTCCAAAGACACATGCACATCTAAAGTACTCACGGTTAGGTGCATACAGCATTTAGTGTGTATAATTCTTTTTGAATTCAAAGGAACGGCTACACATTTATGCACATATGCATTTAGGCATGTTTCTAAGCGTTGAATCCTAAAATTTGCAGATTTGTGCGGTCCTGGATGCAGAGGTGTTGTGTGTGTGTATTTTTTTTTTTTTTTGTTTTTTTTATGTTCTCCACAGCTAAACGCAGCATAAAATTTTGCGGGTAGGCACAGCTATGTGTATGGGCTCATTGTTTACTATAGTGCTGTGTTTATATCAGGGCGGAAGAAAAAACGATTTTTTACATTTTTTTTATTTATCAAATTTATTTCAATAAAATGCTTTTGGAGTAAAAATCTATATAAAGATAGTTTTCTATTTAAGATGCATTAATAATCTTATTTATTCAGCATGAAATGGATTTTAGTTGTATGTAGCACGAGGCTATGTATTCTGCAATAATTACATCTTTGGTAAACTCATTCAATGAATCCAAGCTCTGCAAGCTGAGATAACATGCACTGGCAATTTTATTGTTTTAATTAAATAAAAGAATTTGAGTAGTTCTATGACTATGTGTGATTAACCTAAAATCGGTTCTGATATTGCTGTTTTACTAACCTGACAGCTTATTATTCTAAATAGGAAACCTTAATTTTGTTTGCAAATATTAATGATTTTAACTACCAGCTACAAAATATTTTCTAGGTGGTATAGGACCCCTGACAGGATACACAAATTTCACCCTAGCATCCCTCCTTTATGTTGGAGATGCAACACCGCTCATGGGTCTCTATTGCACATCTGGTGGGATTGCCCCTTAATCTAACCCTATTGGAAGGAGGTACATCGTCTTGCCTCACAAATCACAACGTACACTCCGGATTTCACGCCAGCCCAAAATCTTCTCCATCATACTTCCATTCCCCAATCGGCCTACTCAAAATCACTCACTCTACACCTCATCAACGCAGCAAAACTCTGTGTACCCACTCACTGGAGGACTACTCCCCCCCCCCCCCCCCCCCCCTAGTATAACCGAATGGCTCCGCAGAATCAGGAAAATAGCTGAGATGGAAGATTTAATCCATCAAGCTTGAGACACCAAAGCGAAATTCCATAAAACATGGGCTTGTTGGCTTCATTTCAAAGAATCAACAGACTACCGTACCATCATAACAGATTCCTCATAGCTTGACATGGGGCCTCACATCATTAAACATCTTATATAACGGACAAACATTTACGGTAAACCCGTCCTTCCCTTTCTCCCCTTACCCCCTCTTGTCATCACCCCCCCCATCCATCTACTTGTATTACAGACTAGGCTTAATGGACTACCACTGCACCAAGAACCTGCAATAATAATGGGACTCAAGCATATACCACGATATCCCACATACCACACGTCACATAACCGAGATACCGGCATGTTGGCAAAACAATATCAGATAGAAGATGCCCTCCCCACGTACAGTCAGTTCCCGATAGGGGTAGGTGGGAGACACGGCAATATACCCGGTATCCGGAAGATGTATATAGGATTCCACTACATTTCCCTTTGCTAGTCCACATGTCTTATCACGGTTCTAGAACCTTCTACAATTTTCAACGTTCTAAATGCTTGTTCTATGCATTGTTATGCTGTGGTTCATCTATTAATGAATCTTTTATTGTTCTGACCTCTGTACACCTCTTGCAGTCTTATTGCATACCAATGTTAACAATATACCCCAAGACTGTATTACTGCTTGGTTTACTGTTTAATTTTCTGTAACATGCAAATTTTTCAATAAAAATATTGAATTAAAAAAAGATGTTCACTACCAGCAAGAAAGATTCCTTATATTTAAAGAGCACCTGTCATTTCAGATCCATCATGGCAGCGCCTGCTAGCGGGCATCCACTCACCTGCTGCCGCCACATTCCCTCACCTTGTTGTGTCACTGCTGCATCACCAGCCGTCCCATTAACCACTTGCTGTCTGCCTACTGTCAAATGATGGCACTGTGTTGCTAGAACACGGCGCAACCCCGATCTGCATAAAGACCTGCAGCCGTGGATCTTTAACCATGTGATCAGCTGTGTCCAATCACAGCCAGTCACATGTAAACACGGAGATGCCGGTAATTGGCGTTCCTTGCCTCACGCTGACAGAGTGTGAGGAGAGGAGAGCCGATCAGCGGCATCTTCTCACAGGGGACAGCTAGGTATGTAATTGGGGCACTGATCATCAGTGCCCTGATTACAGTTAAGTGCCTACCAGTGCCAGCAATCTGTGGCCATTAGTGATGCAGTCAGTGCTTTCCACCAGTGCCGCCTATCTGTGCCAGCTATCAGTGCCCATAAGTGGCATATTTGTGCCGCCTCCTCAGTGCCCATCAGTGCTGCCTCCTCAATGCCCATCAGTGAAGGAGAAAAATTACTTATTTACAAAATTTACTGACAGAAACTAAGAAAATCTTTTATTTCCCTTATCGTCTTTCAGGACAGCACTTGAGAGAGTGACTCCTCCCCTTGCCAACAGGAAACACCTCTTCCACCAAACTTTAAAAGGAGGCTCCTTTCCACACATTGTCAGTTTTTGTGTTTCCTCCGGAGGGAACACTTCGTGGGGAAGTCAGGGCTCTCAGGTGCTGTCCTGGGAGCTCAGGTTCCTGGTTTTTTTCATCAAACACCTTTTACCTCATGAGAGCTGTTCCTCCCATTCCACAGCTGAGGTGAAGTGCTGCTGGCTGGGCTCCCTCTCCCTCTTCATATGGGCTCAGGGTGAGTCCGACTGTCGTGGGCATCGCTCCTAGGCGGCGGCAAGACAGGCGGTGGCCGTTTACTATATTTTTTTCTCAGGTCCACCGCCTGTTGCTCATTGCACCGCCGCCATATTGGGGATGGCAGCGGGGCTCCATCCGCCGGAAGTGAGGCATCCGGAGGGGGCGGCGCCCACGGAACAGGCGTGCGGCGTCATTTCCGCCGGAAATCGCAGAGGGAAAGGGGAGGAACGGGGCTGGTGCTTATTTAGCGGTTCTGGTCCGGCGCACTGGCGCTATTGGAGTCCGGAACCGGCGTTTAGCCACACAAACACAGCAAGCGCTCCTCGATGGAATCGATGGCGGCAGCGAGTGGGACAGGCACAGGCACCAGCAAGGCCCAGGTAAGGTGCAGTTGTATACTGTCTTCCCTGTACTGTGGGGTCTCTCTCTCTCTCTCTCTCTCTCTCTATCCCCCCCCCCCCGGTGGCAGGGGCCTGTCTGGGCACATAAAGCAGTTAGCTCTTACTGTGCACCTGTGGTGAGCATCCTTGGGTATAGGACAGGTTGTCTCACTGGGATGGTTTCTTCTTTTGTCTCATGGCAGGCCAAGAGCTCTGATCCAGTGGCAAAAAGAAAATGTCCTTCATGTAAATCCAAGCTACCTGAAGGATGGAAGAAGACGTTATGTCAAGCTTGTATTGATTTGCTAGTTAAAGAAGAAGCTTCTTCCGCTTGCAGCGACTTGATTGCATCAGTTAAAAAGGAACTTGATGCGACTATTCAATCATTTCGCTCTTCCCTAGCAAACCCATCCCTGAGTCAGCCTACTACCTCACAGTCCTCCCAAGGCTCACTTATAGTCCCGGTGATGGAGACCGAGGCATCTCCTACCCCAGAGGGACATTCCCCCTCTCAATCTGAGGATTCTGATGAGGGTGAGGAAGGAGAAAATTTACCTTCAAGATTTAAATTGTCTTTAGAACAGGTAGATGGTCTGTTAAAAGCAATCTATACCACACTGGGTCTGGAGGAGGAAAGAAAGGAGTTATCTCTGCATGATAAAATGTATGCAGGGCTTAGCGAGCACAAAAATCGCAATTTCCCAGTACACTCTGTTATTTCTGAAGCTATTAAGAAAGAGTGGGCAGAGCCAGAGAGAAAGCCTTTCTTTCCCAAAGCCTTAAAAAGGCGTTTCCCTTTTGATGAAGATCCAGCGGCGGTTTGGAACAAAAACCCCAAACTAGATGCCGCGTTTTCCCAGGTCTCGAGGTCTACAGATTTGGCATTCGAGGACATGGGGGTGTTGAGAGATCCCATGGATAAAAGGATGGACCAGCTACTAAAGAGGGCTTGGCAATCCATCATGGGAAATCTTAAACCTACTATGGCAACTACAGTGGTATCCAGAAATATGGAGTTCTGGTTAGAGCAACTTAAGGCCCATATCTCAGCAGACTCACCAAAACAAGAAATTTTGGATTCATTTTCAACTCTGTCTGCCGCTGTCGCATTTATATCGGATGCTTCAGCGGAATCAATTAAAATGACAGCTAGATCTGCTGCCCTAGCCAACTCAGCCAGAAGGGCTCTGTGGTTGAAAACTTGGCCGGGGGACGCGGCATCCAAAAACAAGCTGTGTGGGATACCGTTCCTGGGTGACTTGCTTTTTGGACCTGATTTAGATGCGGTTCTAGATAGAACTGCTGATAAAAAGAAGTCTTTTCCCATCAAAAAGAAAAAGCAGCCAGTTAAACGGTTTTTTCGTTCCCAAAGGGCTCAAGAACAAACCAAACCCCAGGAGAAAAGAAAAAATTGGGCATTGCAGAAGGGTAAAGGCAAAGGAAATGTCCTTTTCCATCCTCCTGCAGCCTCCGGTAAAGCACAATGACTTGTGCGTACCAGTGGGGGGAAGGCTTCAAAGTTTCCTTCCCCTTTGGGCCAGCATGACAGAAAGTCTATATATTTTGGACATGCTGTCCCAAGGTTACAGGATAGAGTTTTCGGATCGCCCGCCAGAAAGATTCTTTGTAACAAACCTACCAAGGGATCTAACAAAGGCTCTGGCCATGAAGAACCTTTTAAAGGATCTGAGGCACCAGAGGGTAGTGATACCAGTATCCCCAGAAGAACAGGGTCAGGGTTTCTATTCACACATCTTTCTGATAAGAAAACCATCCGGAAACTTCCGTCTTATCCTCAACCTAAAACCCCTGAACAAGTCAGTCCTATACAAAAAGTTTTGTATGGACTCAATTTTCACGGTCAGAAACATTCTGACAAAAGATTGTTTTATGGCATCAATCGATCTGAGGGATGCTTATCTTCATATTCCTGTAGCACCTCAGTCCCAGAAGTTCCTGAGGTTTGCGGTGAATATGGGCAAGGAGATTATACATCTTCAGTTCAGGGCCCTTCCCTTCGGCCTGTCGTCAGCTCCTCGTATTTTTACGAAGATAATGGCGGAAGCTCTCGCCCCTCTTCGACTCCAGGGGATTGCGGTAATTCCATATCTGGACGACCTCCTCTTTTTTGCCCCATCCAGGGAAAAGTTGCAGGAGGATTTGAACAAATCCCGCAGTCATTTGGAGTCACTAGGGTGGATAGTGAATGTTCAAAAATCAAATTTCATCCCAGCTCAGCAAGTACTGTTTCTGGGTTATTTGATAGATTCAGTGGAGCAAAAGATTTTTCTCCCAGAAGAGAAAAAGATCAAGGTCCAAAGGGTAATAACGGCACTACAAACAAATCAACTGATTTCAGTCCGAAAGGTTATGTCGGCTCTGGGGACATTAACCTCTTCAATGCCAGCCATCCAATGGGCAAGGCTGCATTTCAGGACTCTCCAGAGGTTCCTTCTAAGGACATGGAACCACAGGATGGAGAGTTTGGATACAAAAGTAAAGATTCCCACCAGAGTCAAACGTTCGCTTTGGTGGTGGAAAAGTCAGGTGGTACTGCAAAGAGGTCTTCTTTGGTCTTTTCCGACCGGGAAAGTGGTCACAACAGACGCCAGTTTGCAGGGATGGGGGGCCCACATGGGTCAAGCCTTAGCGCAGGGAACATGGTCCCAGTTCGAGGCCCAAAGATCCTCAAATTGGAGAGAGCTGAAGGCAGTTGCCCTAGCATTTAGCTTTCTTCTCTCAAAACCTCATAGGTTGCCATGTCCAGATTTTGTCGGACAATGCCACGGCCATAGCCTACCTGAACAAACAGGGAGGCACAAGAAGCAGGGCCCTTCACTTACTGTCAGTAGAGATTCTGGAGTGGGCGGAGAACCACTTACTATCTCTATCCGCCTTCCATCTAAAAGGCACATTGAACGAAGTAGCGGATTATCTGAGCCGACAAAAAGTTCAGGAATCAGAGTGGAGTCTGAACAGGAAGGTGTTTGCATTAATCACCAGTGTTTGGGGCCTTCCGCAGGTAGATCTGTTTGCTTCAAAACAAAACACGCAGCTCCCGAATTTTTTCTCCCTTCAGAGAGACATTTGCTCTCAGGGGATAGATGCTCTGGCACATCCGTGGGATTTTCACCTGGGGTATGCTTTTCCTCCATTTCGATTAATCCCTCTAGTGTTGAGGAAAATACTGAAAGAGAGAGTATCAATCATTTTGATTACTCCATATTGGCCAAAGAGAGCTTGGTTTTCCACGATTCTGCAGTTGGCAATCAAACCATGTTGGCATCTCCCGCTCAGTCAGGATCTGTTGATTCAGGGGCCAGTGCTTCATCCAGGGGTAGACAGGTTAAAGCTCACTGCCTGGTATCTGAGGAGCAATTAATGAGAAGCAAAGGCTTTTCAGAACGTTTAACTGCTACGTTGCTTTCCAGTAGGAAAAAGGTAACCAGGGATATTTACGCCAAAGTATGGAAAGTCTATGTTTCTTTCTGTCATTCCGAACATAGGGGGGTTAAAGACCTAGTTTCAGTGCTGGAATTTTTGCAAAAGGGTGCAGACAAGAATCTGGCGGTCAGCACTCTTAAGGTGCAGGTGGCTGCCTTGGGAGTTTATCTGGAGAGATCCTTCTCTTCAGAAACTCTGATCATGAGATTTTTCAAAGCACTTTCCAGGTCGAGACCGGTACCGGTGAAGCATTTCCCAAATTGGGATCTCTCGGTGGTTCTGCAGGCTCTGGCAAAAGAACCATTTGAGCCTTTACAGGCCATATCCCTAAAGAATTTAACTTTGAAGACTATTTTTCTGGTCGCAATTACTTCAGCAAGAAGGATTAGTGAACTGCACGCCCTATCAGTAAAAGAGCCTTTTTTGTCAGTTTTTCCTGATAGAGTTGTCCTTAAAGTAGATCCGGGGTTTTTGCCAAAAGTGGCAAGCTTTAGTAACAGGTCTCAAGAGATTACTCTACCAACCTTTTCTGCTAACCCTTCGGGTGCAAAGGAAGAGCAGTTTCACAATTTAGACGTAAGACGTATCCTATTACAGTATTTGGAAGTAACAGGAGGGTTTAGAGTTTCAGATTCATTATTTGTTCTTTTCTCTGGAAACAAGAAAGGCCAACAAGCATCAAAAGCATCATTGGCTAGATGGCTTAAGACAGCTATTTCTGTAGCCTATTCTCAAATGGGTTTATCTTCCCCGCTGGGAATTAGGGCTCATTCAACAAGAGCCCAGGCCACTACATGGGCAGAAAGAGCTGGTGCCACCCCAGATCAGATTTGTAAGGCAGCTACGTGGTCAAGCTACTTAACGTTTGTCCGTCATTACAGACTGGATCTCCTATCAGCAGGTGATCAGGCTTTTGGCAGAAAGGTTCTGCAGGCTGTGGTCCCTCCCTAGGGGGGTAAGTCTCTATTATCCTCTCAAGTGCTGTCCTGAAAGACGATAAGGGAAAATTCAAGTTAGACTTACCGGTAACTTGTTTTCCTTGAGTCTTTCAGGACAGCAGCATCCCGCCCTATTGTTTTTTCATATATATACTGTGACTAATCATATCTCGATTATGTGTTCCAGTTTGGGGCCGGAGGTTCTCTACTACTACTGACAATGTGTGGAAAGGAGCCTCCTTTTAAAGTTTGGTGGAAGAGGTGTTTCCTGTTGGCAAGGGGAGGAGTCACTCTCTCAAGTGCTGTCCTGAAAGACTCAAGGAAAACAAGTTACCGGTAAGTCTAACATGAATTTTTTTCCCCCCAAAAAATAAAAAAAACCAGGAGTGATAAAATACCACCAAAAGAAAGCTCTATTTGTGTAAAGAAAATGATAAAAATGTCACATGGTTACAGTGTAGCATGACCGCGCAATTGTCATTCAAAGTGTGACAGCGCTGAAAGCTGAAAAATGGCCTGGGCAGGAGGGGGGGGGGGGGGTTAAGAGCCCTGTTTTGAGGGGGCTAAAGTAAATGAGGCTGACGGTGAGTCAACAGCGGGTCAGAGGAGCAGCAGCTGTTGGACAGAGATGACAGTTGCTCTTTAAAAATTTATGATTTTAAATCAAGCTTTTTTACTAGTGATTTTTTTTTTTTTTTTTTTTTTTTTTTTTGTAAAATCTTTATTTAGCAACATTTTAGTAGAAAACTACACACATTTTAGAAATGCGGATTATAACACATATATAACTTGTCCAAATACCTGCTAGTGCAAATAAGTATTTCGGACCTACGGCAGCGGCACCATCTTTAATCTATAATACCCACCCTGAATCAGGATGAACATGCGGCGGTGTGCTGGTTTAACCCACCCACAGCCGCATTCAAAGTGCTAAATGATCAGGAGAGCCAGCGGGCGAGCACCCCCTGCCGACGGTTCGAACAGAGGGGGGTAAAAACCTCCAACAACCTCGTCCGTCCCATCGTGTCCAGGGAGGGCACACCCTTCACATCCCCCCCACCCACCAGAGGCGGACAATAAAAAGGTCCACCTCCAAGTGGAGGGTCTGTGCTCCCCTTTGTTGTCTGCCGCCGCCCGTGTCCAGGTAGTGCAACAACAGCATCTTATGACCGCAGCCTGGTAACTGGCAGCCGGTATGCAGTCTAAAAAAATAACATTAGAAGGGAGAGAAAGATAGGAAATAGTTAGTCAGGGGGGGAACAGGTATGAAAGGATGAGGAGGAGGGGAAAGGGTGAGAGGGGAGGGGGGAGTGATGTGGAGCATACCTCAGAGTCTGAGAAGGTCTTGTAAATCTGCGCCGAGCGATTTCCGCCACTATGAAAAATGTCTATCAATGGGCCTTATTACTGTTGTCCAAGCGGGATCTCAGGGTTGGTTCTGCTAATTCCAGTAGGGCCAGATCTAGGCTTGAGGGTATGAGATTCGGGTCAAACATAAAGTCACTCCATGGTCCCCATATGACCTCAAAACGTTCCAACTTTCCATTACAGGATGCTATCCAGTGTTCAGCTTCTCTAATATCATTGACTTTTTTAATCCAATCTTCTCTAGAAGGGACCCTGGATTGTTTCCAATAAATTGGGAGGAGGCGTTTAGCCGCATTTAAAAGGTGTGGTAGGACGCTTTTTCTGTATCTGCTAATCGGCATCTGAGGGACATGCAGGAAGAAGTAGGCTGGGTTCAAAGGAAGATCTAAGTCTAAAATTTCTTTTATTAGAGACTTGATATCCGCCCAGTATGGCCGTATCAAGGGACACTCCCACCAAATGTGAAGGAGTGTGCCTCTCTGTCCACATTTCCTCCAGCATTGATCCGATACCGAGGGGTATATACGGGCTAAGTCGGTTGGTACTCTGTACCAGCGCGACAAGAGCTTGTAATTTTGTTTCTTGGGTTCTAGATTCAATAGAGCTTGAGTGAGTGAGCTGATAAAGGTGTGTTAGCTGGGATGTGGAGAAGTCAAGTTGCAGGTCTCTCTCCCATGTCCGTATGTAGGTCGGTCTAAGGTTGTCATTAGTAATGCTTAATAAGCGATACATTTCAGATATCAAGTGTGGGATCGGGTCTTCCTCTACAAAAAGTTGTTAGAAAGGAGTAAGAGTGGAGATGTCTCTTATAGATTGTCTGTGAGTCTCGAAAAAGTGATGGAGCTGTCTATAGCGCCAGAAGTTTATTTTGGAGCCCCTGTGTCTACTATGTAGAGATTCGAAGCTCATCAGCTTACCATTGCTCATCAATTTCCCACAGCTGGCGTTGTCGTCATCCACCCAAGGGGCGAAAAAGGCCATTTGCTCACCCGGCAAGAACCATAGAAATCCCCCTAACGGGGCTAGCGGGGACATGGGCGGAGACAAGTTTAAGATCAAATTCAATTTGTCCCAAGTGGCGAGAGCATGTCTCGTCAGTGGGGATGTTGAGTCTGATAGCCCGCGATATTCACTTGGCAGCCAGGGAGCAAAGGCCAAATTCCTGCCAGCTAGCCATTTCTCAAGAGAGACCCATATTTTGGACTGGGTGTGGAAGCGCCAGTTGAGGATCCTCTGAAGAGCAATTGCTTTGTGATATTTCAATATATTTGGGATCCCTAGGCCACCCGCTAGTTTTGAGCGTTTCAATGTCCTCATGGCTATTCTAGGGTTACGTGCACTCCACACAAATCCCGTTATGGTGCTATTGATCTGGGAGAAGAATTTGGTAGGTAGTGGGATTGTTAACATTTGAAGAAAAAAGAGTATACGGGGTAGAACATTCATTTTTATAATGTTAATGCGGCCCATCCAAGTGAACGCAGTCTTGGTCCAGAGGGAGAGATCTTTTTTAATTGTACTAAGTAAGGGGGGAAAATTTGCTGCATAGAGGGAATCAAAACGATCTGTCAATTGAATCCCTAGGTACCGAATAGAGGATTTGGCCCAGGTGAAGGGAAAGGAGGCTTGTAAGTTACTAATCAGAGCAGGGGTTAGGTGAATAGGTAAAATTTCAGATTTGGAATAATTAATTTTGAAATTTGAAAGTGATCCGAATAGTTTCAGTTCCTTCATCAGGACTGGCAACGATATCAGGGGTTCTGTGAGGTGGAATAACACGTCATCAGCGTAGGCAGATAGTTTGTGTTCAGTGCTTCTCGCAAACCCCTTATGTCTGCATTCGCCCTAACCGTGCATAGTAATGGTTCAAGAACTAGAGCGAAGAGAAGGGGGGATAGGGGGCACCCCTGTCTCGTGCCATTCCGAATCGGGAATCTAGAAGAGAGCACTCCGTTCACCTTGACCTGTGCACAGGGAGTAGAGTAAAGTGCCAGGATAGAGGTCAACATGCGTATTTTAAGCCCTAGAGCCTCCAACACTGCTTTGAGGTACGACCAGTCAACTCGGTCGAAGGCCTTTTTGGCATCAGTAGAAAGAATAATGTAAGGTTTGGAATCAGGGCTAGTACGGGCCCAATGGATAAGTTGTATGGCCCTAATGGAGTTATCCCTTGCCTCCCTCCCCTTAATAAACCCAGTTTGGTCAGGATGAACTATATTGGGCAGGAGATTCCCGAGCCTGTTCGCTAAAATCTTGGCTAGTATCTTAACGTCAACGTTAAGGAGGGAAATGGGGCGGTAGCTTTGAGGGAGCGTCGGGTCTTTACCTTCTTTTGGCAAAACTGTAATATGTGCCAAGAGTGCCTCTGAAGGCATGGGAGCCCCTTCTGCTATGGAATTAAAGTAGGTGCACATGTGAGGCTTAAGGAGGGGTAGGAAGGTTTTGTAGTATAATCCCGGATAGCCATCCGGTCCCGGGCTCTTCCCTGTAGGAAGGGATTTCACTATCAATTCAATCTCCCCAGGGGAAATCGGAATTTCAAGGTCAGTACATTGAGCTACACTCAATGCTGGAACGCCAGCTGCGGTTAAATAGTCTCGAACGGCTGCGGACCTGGATTGCTGGGCATCTAGAGGGCTGTCAGGTTGCAAATTATAAAGGTGCGTGTAGTAGTCTTGAAACCCTGAGGCAATTTTGGAGGACCGAGCCGATACCTTCCCAGAAGGGGAGCATAGTTTTTGTATGTAAGTCTGCGCGTGCTTCTTACGAATGGCTCTAGCAAGCATCCGGCCACACTTGTTGCCGTGTTCGTAATATTTGTGCGATAATCGTCTGGCTTGTTTACGGGTCTGCCGATCAAGCAGGCGTAAAAACAAGTCTCTTAGCTCAGTTAACCTCCGCAACGCCTCAGGGCCTCCATTTTGTTTATGTTTGAGTTCCGTGTCCTGCAGGGCGGCCAGCACCCTTTCAAAGTCCGCCTGAAGCATCTTTTTAAGTTTAGACCCCTGGGATATTAACTCCCCTCTGATCACTGCTTTGTGGCCTTCCCACACTATGCCCATGCTGATATCGTCCGCCACATTTTCATTGAAATAATTTGTGATGGTCTCTGATACTTTGGCAACTGCCGCTGTATCATCCAACAAATTTTCATTCAATCTCCACGTCCAGGCTCCTCGGGAACCTGAAGGGAGTGTTAGGGTCACCCCCACTGGTGCGTGATCGGATAAAGTAATGTTCCCAATGAACGCGGAATGCACGAGCTCTAGTGTGGGGCGGTCCACGTAGACGTGGTCTATGCGGGTGTATACATCATGGACTGCCGAATGATAGCTGAAGTCTCTCTCTCCTTTTGGATGGAGGACCCTCCAGCTATCAAGTAGCAAGTGGGACTGGAAAGACTTTCGGAAATGTTTTAAGAAAGCATAAGAGTGTGAATGTCTAGAGCTGGAGGTATCTAGCAGAGGGTCTGGGCTAACATTGAAGTCCCCTCCCAAAATGACATAGCCTTCCCTAAAGTCTGCTAGTAGGTCGAGAGCACTATCAATAAAAGTAATTTGGTTAGAATTGGGCGCATAGATCGAGGCGAATGTATATTTTCTGCCCGCTATGATTCCTTTCAGAAATACATAATGGCCGAGTGGATCTATTTTGCTGTCCGAAAGCTGGAAGGGGCAATTCCTGTGAATCGCAATCGTAGTGCCTTTAGATTTAGACGTGGGGGAGGTGCTATGGAACCATTGGTTGAATAAATGGGTAGGTAATCTAGGCAAGGATTGATGGGTGAAATGGGTTTCCTGTATGAAAACCACGTGAGCTTTTAATTTCTTAAGTTCCCACCAAAGTTTGTTTCTTTTCCCAGGGAAGCATAGGCCTCTTATGTTGTAAGATATTACCTTAATAGTAGACATGCCGGAATAAATGGTAGGCAAGATGTCGAATGGTTTCACTCGCCCGGCGCAGCATCTGAGGTCTTGGGTTGCTCCTAGGAAAAAAGGAAGGAGGGGAACAGAGCGGGGGGGGGGGGGGAGAAAAGTGAGTGGAGAAATGAACAAAGAAAACAAACTGTTAAAGTAACATAAACAATGTGACAAAGCATTAGCAAAGTCCGTAAATAATACATCTATAGGTGGGAGGTCTCCCTCGGAAAAAAGAAGGGGGCCTCAGACCTTACCTATTGCCCCAAATAGGGACTGTACCCAATATAGGGTGGCCTACGTGGGGGAACGTGGGCCTAAGCACAGGGTGGAGAACGGGGCCCCGTCTCCACACACCGCATCTTAAAAGGTGTTAGGGGTTGGGAGGGGGATAAGCTACTGCAGTAAATTCTGGGGTTCACATTTTCCCACCCACTACCAAGACATAAAAAATATGTATATAAGGAAAAAATTGTTTGTTATTAGTCATGTCTCTTGACTGGTCTGCAGTCACAACCAACTGGATTTCAGCGAAAAGTAATAAGGCTGACATTGAAGGGTCTAAGTTCCAAATAAAAGAAAAGAGGGGGGCCATATCTTAACTACAGGGGATGTCCATGATCACTGTATGAGTCCGGAGGGACTACCCCTTCAATCACGGATAATGGAGGAACCGGGGGGGGGGGGGGGGATCTTGATTCTGAAGCTGTCTGTTCCTTCTACGGTTCCTACGGGTAGCAGTTGACCATTGTGTGGGAACCGGGATCCCAGATATGCCAGATGAAATTCTCCAATCCGGAAAGTCCACTGGGTCTAAGCCCAGGGAGGACAGAAACTGTGGGAGATCATCTTTGTTACGTAGCGTGACTTGTCTTCCTTCTTTAGTCGCCTGTAGAAAAAAGGGAAAACCCCAGCGGTAAGGAAGGCCAGCATCCTGGATCGCCGTCAAGAGGGGCTTCAGGGCTCTGCGCTGCATAAGAGTGCGTCTAGATATGTCTTGGTAAAAGAATAAACGTGCACCATCAAAATCGTAGAAGGGTTTGTTGCGCATTTTTTGCATGATGCTGTCTTTTAGGGTGAATTTGTGGAGTTTGCAGATTATGTCTCTGGGGTTGTCCACCTCCTGAGAGGGGGGTCTTAGTGCCCTGTGAGCTCGATCAATTTCTATTGGAGCCGAGGCAGGTAGGCCCAATATGTCTCTGAATATGTCTGTCAGCGTGGGGATAATGTCCCTTGGGGCTGTGGCTTCTGGGAGACCCCGGATCCTAATGTTCGCTCTTCTGCTGCGATTTTCGGCATCATCCAGCTGACATAATAGGGTTTCAATCTGCCGGTCTTGTTGCTGACATTTAGATTGCAGTAGAGCAATAGTGGGGAGAACCTCCTCCAGCTTCTCTTCTAAAGATTCTACCCTGTTACCCAGGTGGGAAGTGTCAGCCTTTAGTTGAGCAATGTCCTCTGTGAAAGCTTTCTCCACCCTGCTTGTAAAACGTTCAAGGTCTTCTTTAGTGGGTAATGACATAATATGGCGCCTGATATCCTCATCACAGAGGTAGTCAGATATTTCAGAGCGGCCATCTAATGAGGCAGGGGAGGCACAGGGGGCCGAATCACTCACCGACCCTGGGGATGGCACCGGAGATGCTGCTGAAGCTGAAGCTGTCCCCTTCAGGGTCCGGGCTGTGGCTGCTGCTGGCTGGGAGGATTTTGTGGCTTTCTGGGCCTTCCCGGGCGGCGCCATCTTGGAGGCTTCCCGGCCTAGTCCTCGGGCCCCGGAGAAGTAAGAATCCAGCTGCCCCTGCCGCGATCTGTCGGTCCTGGTCGGTTGGGAGCTTTGCCGTGATCGTTGTGACATGGGGGGGATCTTTTAGAAGTGAGTATCCCCCTGCTTAAAGCGGATTTTGTGCTGCGGTGTAGTGGAGCTGAGGCAAAGCACGTCCTCACTCCTCAATGTCCAGGACACGCCCCCCTTACTAGTGATTTTAATCAAATCCACCCTGGTTTAAATGCACACAAAACTATGTACAGTGCGCATATTAACTCAGCGTTTGTTTCCGCCCATGTAAATGAGCCCTTAATGTGGTTATAAAGGTTAAAAAACCCTTTAATAGCAACTCTCCTGTAGCCCCCCAAATACTCACCCGAGTCCGATCTCAGTCCAGCACTGTACACGTCTGCAGCAGCTCCTCTCCCCCCTCTCACAGGCTTGGCTGAGAGCAGCGGGAGCTGTCAATCAAAAGCTGAGTGGGGCCAAGTCGGGCTGTCAGTCTCTAAAGACGCAAGCAGCCTGGCTCAGGATCGATCATACATGAGTGCCCCCATAGGAAGTAGCTTCCTACGGGGGCACCCGGCAGGGTGGAGGAGCCAGGAGTGCCACAGGGGGACGGGACTGTTCTGTGCAAAACCATTGCACAGAGCAGCTAAGTATGACATGTTTGTTGTCATAATAAAAAGGGGAAATGTAGGAGTGTCAGTGTGAATGTGGCTGAGCCTTTAAGTGAAGGTTGATGTTGCTTACTTTTTAAAGTGCTAGTTGCCTGGTTGTCATCCTTATCCATTGGATTTAATACCTACTGAAGTGCTGACCAGAATCAAGTTTGCAGGTTGGGTAGTATGCCCCTGCACAGACCTCAGATGCAGCATGGACCCACTATCCTATACTGTGTTGGGCAGTGTTCACATCTGTTTGTCAGCCAGGTACCATGACTGCTGCAACAGCACACGTGTTCAGACAAAAAACAAGACAACTGTTTGAATTACAATGATCTAATAAAACAAATGTAGTCTAGTTAAGGTTTACATCTACTCTTTCTCTTTGGAAAAGTTGCTCAAAAAGGGCTTACCTGTAGTAGAAAACTGTATATACTTTACCTTTTTGGTGTCTGAATGCTGCTCTGATCATGAGAAATGGTCCACTGCAAAGCCAACACTTCTGTGATTGTTGATCTCCTGGGTTCCTCACATGTCTCACTGGTTTATCCTGCTGATCTCCATGTCGTAACTGTCTTCTGTGGTGGTGTGAAAGTCATCAGGAGGAACAAGTGACATCTTTGGGGGACCAAGAAGATTGATACTCCTGGAAATGTCGTCTTTTTTTTCAGTAGACCATTTCTCAAGATTGGAGTGGCATAGTAAGGGTAAAAGGGGAAAGTTTTTACAGTCTTCTGTTACTGTTACACCTTGCTTGAATAACTTTTTCTATAGCAAGATGGGCACTTCAGGTCATCTGCAGACAAAGTGGGATGCAGGATTCTCTAGCTCTGTATAGGATTATCTCAAAGTAGGTATCCCTGGAGCCCCCAGCTTAAAGTGTTTGTGAACCTCAGACATGAACATAGCATATCCTTCTATAGTATTTACTTGTCTCAATTAAGAGCGTTAAGTGTCATTTCTGTCTCTGCTTCGTTCCTCTGCCATCGGCATCGATCACTTCTGACAAGTTTTCCTGAGCGCAAGAGAAAAATGGTGACAAGGGAGGGACCTCCAGCAAATTGACAGCCTCAGCTCTGTTCCTGTGAGATGTTTGGGTGGTGTCTCTTCCCTCCAATCATCTCTCAGACATCTCCTCTCTGAGCTCTACATAGTGTAACTTCAGCTTTACACCAATTTTATTTTCTGAACTCTCAGAAAAGCTTTAAAATTCAGCACTTTGAATGGATGTAGAGAATAGAATACTGCAGATTGACAGGTACAACTTTTAATAATCATTTGACTTGCATTTGAAAGGGTAAATGCCTGTGAAGTAGGTTGTAGACACAATGGACTGCAAGCATTTTGGGATGCAGTGTCTTTTTTATTTATTTTTTATATGCTTTAGTTTTGCTAAAGCAATTCTACAATTTCTTAATCTGCATTTCTTTTTGTCTTTTTGTAGTTACAATGAGTGGTGGTCTTGCTCCCAGTAAGAGTACTGTGTATGTATCTAATCTGCCATTCTCTCTCACCAACAATGATCTACACAGGGTAAGTTTACAACCTGCGCTTGTCTGGTATCTCACTAGGCTTAAAAGCAAATGTATCACCTAGTTTTCCTTTTTTTTTTTTTTTTTTTTTTTTTTTTTTTTTTCAGATATTTTCTAAGTATGGAAGTGTAGTAAAGTAAGTATTTTTTTTTTACTATTAAAACTGTGTAAATAGAGACTTGTCAGTGTCAAATTCCAACTTTTTTTTAAGATTGCCAATAACATTAACCACTTGACCACTGGGCACTTAAACCCCCTTAATAACAGACCAATTTTCAGCTTTTGGTGCTCTCCCATTTTGAATGACAATTACTCAGTCATGCAACACTGTATCTATATGAATTTTTTGTCCCTTTTTTCACACAAATAGAGCTTTCTTTTGGTGGTATTTAATCACCGCTGGGTTCTTTATTTTTTGCGCTATAAGAGAAAAAAGACCGAAAAATCTGTAAAAAAATAAATTTTTCTTCGTTTCTGTTATAAAATTTTGAAAATTAGTAATTTTTCTTCATATATTTTGGCCAAAATTTATACCGCTACATATCTTTGGTAAAAATGACCCACATTAGTGTATATTATTTGGTCTTTGTGAAAGTTATAGCGTCCACAAGCTATGGTGCCAATATCTGAAAATTGATCACACCTGAAGTACTGACGGCCTATCTCATTTCTTGAGACCCTAACATGCCAGAAAAGTACAAATACCCCCCAAATGACCCCTTTTTGGAAAGAAGACATTCCAATGTATTTAGAAAGATGCATGGTGAGTTTTTTTTAAGTTGTCATTTTTTCCCACAATTCTTTGCAAAATCAAGTTTTTTTTTTTTTTTTTTTCTTTTTTTTTTTTTCACAAAATTGTCATATTAGCAGGTTATTTCTCACACACAGCATATGCATACCACAAATTACACCCCAAAACACATTCTGCTATTACTCCTGAGTATGGCGATACCACATGTGTGAGACTTTTACACAGCGTGGCCACATACAGAGGCCCAACATGCAGGGGAGCACCTTCAGGCATTCTGGAGCACCCATGCCAATTCTGACATTTCTCTCCTACATGTAAAAATCATCATTTATTTGCTAGAAAATTACATAGAACCCCAAAACATTATATATGTTTTTTTAGCAAAGACCCTAGAGAATACAATAGCGGTCATTGCAACTTTTTATCTCGCACGATATTTGCGCAGCAATTTTTCGAACGCGTTTTTTTTTGGGAAAAATGTTTTTTGCTTTAAGAAAAAACAAAACAGTAAGGTTAGCCCAATGTTTTTGCATAATATGAAAGATGAAGTTACGCCGAGTAAATAGATACCTAACATGTCACCCTTCAAAATTGCACACGCTTGTGGAATGGCGCCAAACTTCGCCACTTAAAAATCCCCATAGGCGACGCTTTAAAATTTTTTACTGGTTACAAATTTTGAGTTACAGAGGAGGTCTAGGGCCAAAATTATTGCACTCACTCTACCGATCGCAGCGATACCTCATATGTGTGGTTTGAACACCGTTTTCATATGTGGGCGGGACTTATGTATGCGTTCGCTTCTGCATGCGAGCACACGGACAGGGGCGCTTTAAAAAAAATTTTATTTTTTTTTATTGTTCATTTTACTTTATTTATTTTAGTTTGACACTTTTTTCCCCCAAAAAAATTTTTTGATCACTTTTATTCCTATTACAAGAAATGTAAACATCCTTGTAATAGGAATATGGCATGACAGGTCCTCTTTACAGTGAGATATGGGGTCAATAAGACCCCAAATCTCACCTCTAGGCTGTGCCTGAAATGATAAAAAAAAAAAAAAAAAAAAAAAAAAAAAAAAAAATCCTGGCTTCGATCGTAGCGGTGAGTCGGTAGAAGCACCGGAGGGCGGCGGGAGGGGGGGACGTCCCCTCTCGCCTCCCATAAGAACGATCAAGCAGTGTAACAGCCGCTATGATCGTTCTTATGGTGTAGGGAATCGCCGGCTGAAAAAGATGATATCTGAATGATGCCTGTAGCTGCACCCATCATTCAGATATCCCCGCACAAAGTCAAGGACGTCGTATGACGGAAGGCCGGAAGTGGTTAAAACGCTTTTTTTTTTTTTTTTAACACAAAGTTGTCCATTTATACAATATTTCTAACACATAGCATGTACATACCAAAAATGACACCCCAAAATAGATTCTCCTACTCCTCCTGAGTACGGCGATACCACATGTGTGAGACTTCCATAGCCTGGCCACATACAGAGGCTGGGTATGGCCGAGCATGGCCGAGTATGGCTGGGTATCACCGAGTATTGCAGCTTATGGCTGGGTATTGCGGGTTATGGCAGAGTATTGCAGATTTTTGCGGGGTATTGCAGAGCATGGCTGGGTATGGCAGAGTATGGCTGGGTATCACCGAGTATTGCAGAGTATGGCTGGGTATCACCGAGTATTGCAGAGTATGGCTGGGTATCACCGAGTATTGCAGAGTATGGCTGGGTATCACCGAGTATTGCAGAGTATGGCTGGGTATCACCGAGTATTGCAGAGTATGGCTGGGTATCACCGAGTATTGCGGGGTATGGCAGAGTATTGCGGGGTATGGCAGGGGTATTGTGGGGCATACCAGAGTACTGTGGGGCATTGCAGAGGGCATTGCAGGGCATGCAGAGTAGTGGGGATGGCTGAGCATGGATGTCTCTGTGCAGCGCTGTGGGCACTACACATGCAGCCCACAACGCTGCAGCCATCCATCCAGCCCCTCTCCGCTCACAGTGTACCGATCGGTACACAGAGGGGAGGAGAGGAACCGGCGTCATCAGATGACGCCGGTTTGTTTACATGTGATCGGAGCGATCACATGGTAAACGGCCGCGATCAGCGACCATTTACCGGGATCTGTGATGCGCCGGGTCCTCTGGACCCGGCGGTCACGGATGCTCTCGAGTGCGCGCCCTAGGGGGCGCGCGAGAGCAGAATTCTGGGAGGAAGTCCCTGGACGTCCTCCCAGAGTTACACAACCGCCCTGTAGCCGTCATTTGGCTATGGGCCGGTTGTTAAGTGGTTAAAATCTTAAGAATGATGTTGAAGCTCAACTTAAGGTTAAATATTATAGGTCTTGGAGCTTTATCTCCTTCTTGAGACGAACGCAGCCCATCGATGAGTCATTTTTGTTTTCATTTAGCCAGTGGGTTGAATGGAAAAAATAACCAGATTCCCCCATCCACACACTCGATGTGGATAGGGGGAATCCTCCCTGCTGAGCTATTGTACTTCCCCCACCATCAGAATACACTGATCGGCGCTGCCGACTATAGCTGGCTGCGCTGAACAAGTGGGAAAAGGCCAACAGGGCACTTGTGCAGGAGTCGATCGGTGGATGGACTTCTGTACAATCTCCCTGCCCATACATGGATTGAAATTTGGCTGGTTCCAGCTGAACCTGACACATTTTGATCCATGTTGCTTCATAATGCAACATCATCAGGTGTGTGGTTTTTATTTTTTTTATTATTATTTTTATTTATTATTTTTTGTTCTTTAAAGGAGAAGTATAGCCAAAGCTTGTTAGGCTGTACTTCTCCTATGGATCACAGGAGTGCAGTTCTTTTTTTCTCCTGTGACCAGTTTTCAGGAGAGAGCAGGCTGAAGTCCACTCTCTGCTGACATCCCAGAAGTCGGTCCAGGGCCCGCGTCGTCGTGACAATGGAAGTTGGGATCCTCCAGGTCCCTGGACCGACACCCGGGTCAGGCTCTCAGCTAGCCACTGAGAGCCTGAGCCAGCGGTTTACCACCCCCCCCCCCCCCCCCCTCCACAGCCCAGCACTCCAGTGAGTGTGGAGGGGGCAGAGCAGAGAGCTGTGACTAACATTAGCAGCTCTCTGCTCAGGGAGCTGTCAGAACTAAGCCATCGGCGGTGTTGGATCGCTCGGTTCTCAGTGCAGAGGTGCCTGGGGACAGACGAACCAATGCTACATCCAACTAGGTAAGTATTAATCTAGAAAAAAAATCCAAACCCATAATTCTCTTAAGGTTTTAGAGATCTGGAAAGCATTGCAC
The DNA here is from genome assembly GCF_042186555.1 of Aquarana catesbeiana. NCBI lineage: Eukaryota > Metazoa > Chordata > Amphibia > Anura > Ranidae > Aquarana > Aquarana catesbeiana. The sequence continues at coordinate 246,040,226 of NC_133326.1, read as the reverse complement.
CAGCAATCAGCAGATAAGTACATTTGTAACATGCTACATGTTACACCCTGAATATGGGTGTAACATGTTACAAAAGGTGAACTTATCCTTTTTTAGGTTTTCAAAAAATATTAAAAATAAGTTCTGTCAGAAGGGAAGGGACCACAAACAAGGCGCATAACAGTACAACATGAGAGAGGACATACACCAGTGGTGGCCCGTTAAAAAGAGCGCAGGGATGGCGACACCATTCCCAACCCCGCCCCCCCCCCCCCCCCCCAATCCATGCGCCCAGCCTCTAATCTACATGCAGGGCGCCGGACACATGTATTTCAATGGGTTTTTTTTTAATTTGTAAGCAATTTGGCTTAAAAAAAAGGTGTCCTTAGACCCGATTGGCCAGGGAGTCCTAGGATCGCCACCTTCCCTTCTGTCCCCTATGGGGGGTGGCATTGGTTTCCAAATATTGAGCACCAGCCGCCACTGATGTACACCAGTCACATCAAATTCCGGGGGAGGTAGAGCGGGTGAACAAATGTCCGAAATTACCACTCTTTGGTATATAAGGCAAGTAAAGGGACCTAAAGAGGCAAACATAACTGTCAGGGAGTGAGTATATGCTCTCAGGATATTGAAGGGAAATGGGTGGGGTTGTGAGGAGGTTCTTGCATTGTTCTGCATGTATTGGATCTTGTGGGATCTGGTGATACCTCTATGCAGAGCATTTTACTGAACCCCATGCCTATAGCATCAGAAGACCTTCACAGGCCAACAGTTCTCAGGGGAGATTAATTTTAATTACCATTGCTCCTTTCAAGATAAGCTGGTGCCCCTACTGTCAGCTTGCCCTCTTCTCATCTTCTGTTAACATGCTTGCTTAGATGTATTGGGGTGACCCAAGCATGCATGTTCTTGAAACAGTGCAGAAAAACTGAGAGAGAGTGACATGTTTTAGAGATTGGGTCCCCAGGAGTTGAACTTTGCCTTGTCTCTATGTCTAACGAGTCTCTTAATTTGTAACGCACAAATTTTTGTGTTTTTCTCCATCTTTTAGAGTCACCATTTTGAAAGACAAAGAAACCCGGAGAAGTAAAGGAGTTGCATTTGTCTTATTTTTAGATAAGGAAGGTGCACAAAACTGTTCTAGGGCATTAAACAATAAACAGGTAAATTTCTGGATAATATTACCACATACAAGTGCTAATTGCCTTGCAGAGATCTAGACTGTAAATATGTACTTGTCATGCAGCTGTTTGGCAGAGTACTAAAAGCAAGCATTGCTGTAGACAATGGCAGAGCAGCAGAATTCATCCGGAGGCGAAATTACACTGACAAGTCCAGATGTTATGAATGTGGGGTAAGTAAAATCCTGAACATACAGTATATTAAAGCCGTGCTTTCACTTAGAAAACATGCGTTCACTGCTCTAAAAGATCCTTACAGTAATGATGTTTATATATATATATATATATATATATATATATATATATATATATATATATATATATATATATATATATATAATATGTTTTTTTTTAATTTGTGCTAAAGGATACAGGTCACTTGAGCTATGCATGTCCCAAAAATATGCTAGGTGATCGTGAGCCTCCGCCGAAGAAGGAAAAGAGGAAACGGAAGAAAGAAGTTGAAGTGGAAGAACTGTATGTATTCTCATCATGTCATTTGACTAAATGTACTATAAATATTGCATCGCATGCATTTTACTTAGGAAACGCATTACGTTTCAGACCTGAAGAGGACCAGAGTGAGGAAGAAGGTGAAGATCCAGCTCTTGACAGCCTTAGTCAAGCAATAGCTTTCCAGGTACATGTTGTTATTATACAGGATTTATATTGTGCCACCAGTTTGCACTGCGCTTTACAACATGAGGGCAGACAGTACAGTTACAATACAGTTTAATACAGGAGGAAGTCGAAGGACCAGCTCAGGCAGGATTGTCCTCGGGAGGCTGAAGGTCCGCTTTAAGCATCACCAGGCCTGGTATACCCATCCAGTTAAACCACTGTTAGGTGGAGTGTTTAGTCCATACTGCTATAAAGCTGCTACGCTTTACAGCAAGTGGGTATAGTGGTAGTCATTCATTACAATGCTTCTTGAGTGACATTGTACACTGCCATGAAATCCGGAGACGTGAGTTGCTATCTTTGCCTGTGCTCTGTGTCAATCTTTTGGTCAGCATCATTTCGGATTATGCAAAGATGCTAGGGTGGGAGGAGGTGAACTGAATATATGACTGCTGTATAGGTGAGAGGGGGACAACTGCATACAATACAGTATGTCTGATCAAAGCCTAATTTATTGTTTGGACCTGGGTCTAAAGCTAGGTACACACTAGAAGTGTTTTTTAGTTTAGTTTTTTTTTTTTTTTTTATTGTTTAACCCAGCGGCTGAAAAAAAAAAAAAACCTGAGAGGTCGCCCTACTAAGTGATGTTAATGCAGCGATCTCCCTTGCTGTGCTGATGTGTTCTTACCTACTCCCCCCACCAGAACACAATGTTCAGCGCTTACAGCCATTGGTTTCCAGCATTGATTGGATGCTGGTTTTCCAGTATGCCTGTTTAATAGGCAGTCGTTAGGCCAGCTTCTGTCAGATAGCCTGATGTGCACACTGGCTAAATGTCGGATGGTTTCTGTTGAACCAGCCGATACCTGCTTGTATTCGGGACATGTGTACCAGCCTTTAGAGTTTGGGAAGAATTGTCCAAGCCAGTGGCATGAGATGTGCATGAGGAAGCTAATTTTGACATTATTTTCCCTTTTTTGTATCCCCTTTGTCATCCAAGTTTGCTCTATTAATAGATTAAAATATTCAGAAAGGTATCACTTCAATGCTGCATCCCATGGCAATAAAATGATAATGAGCTACTCTCGTGTATTACATTTACTGTTTTGTGTACAAGACACTAAAAAAAAAAAAGAACCGAATGAGCGAACTTTACTGGTGCCACAAATTTTAAATTATAATATTATTAATATCATTTAGAAACCTTTTGGACCAATAATGGCCCTATAATATCACAAGTTGTTAGATTTTATGAATACATTTAAGTTGATTCCATTCCAAATGGAGAGCCTGTATCTTTTTCAAACTAAACATACATTGCATTTTTAAAGCCACGCAATTGGCAGCCCAGCATATGTTGCTTAGCCACTTGAGCCCCGGACCATTATGCTGCCTAAGGACCAGAGGTCTTTTTCCAATTTGGCACTGCATCGCTTTAACTGCTAATTGCGCGGTCATGCAATGCTGTACCCAAACGAAATTTGCGTCCTTTTCTTCCCACAAATAGAGCTTTCTTTTGATGGTATTTGATCACCTCTGCAGTTTTTATTTTTTGCGCTATAAACGGAAAAAGACCGAAAATTTTGAAAAAAAATGATATTTTCTACTTTGTTATAAAAAAAATCCAATAAACTAAATTTTAGTCATACATTTAGGCCAAAATGTATTCGGCCACATGTCTTTGGTAAAAAAAATGTCAATAAGCATATATTTATTGGTTTGCGCAAAAGTTATAGCGTCTACAAACTAGGGTACATTTTCTGTAATTTACACAGCTTTTAGTTTATGACTGCCTATGTCATTTCTTGAGGTGCTAAAATGGCAGGGCAGTACAAACCCCCCCCCCCCCAAATGACCCCATTTTGGAAAGTAGACACCCCAAGGAAATTGCTGAGAGGCATGTTGAACCCATTGAATATTTATTTTTTTTGTCCCAAGTGATTGAATAATGAAAAAAAAAAAAAAAAATTTACAAAAAGTTGTCACTAAATGATATATTGCTCACACAGGCCATGGGCCTATGTGGAATTGCACCCCAAAATACATTCAGCTGCTTCTCCTGAGTATGGGGATACCACATGTGTGGGACTTTTTGGGAGCTTATCCGCGTACGGGGCCCCGAAAACCAAGCACCGCCTTCAGGATTTCTAAGGGTGTAAATTTTTTATTTCACTCTTCACTGCCTATCGCAGTTTCGGAGGCCATGGAATGCCCAGGTGGCACAAAACCCCCCCAAATGACCCCATTTTGGAAAGTAGACACCCCAAGCTATTTGCTGAGAGGCATGGTGAGTATTTTGCGGCTCGCATTTGTTTTTGAAAATGAAGAAAGACAAGAAAAAACTTTTTTTTTTTTCTTTTTTCAATTTTCAAAACTTTGTGACAAAAAGTGAGGTCTGCAAAATACTCACTATACCTCTCAGCAAATAGCTTGGGGTGTCTACTTTCCAAAATGGGGTCATTTGGGGGGGTTTTGTGCCACCTGGGCTTTCCATGGCCTCCGAAACTGTGATAGGCAGTGAAGAGTGAAATCAAAAATTTTCACCCTTAGAAATCCTGAAGGCGGTGCTTGGTTTTCGGGGTCCCGTACGCGGCTAGGCTCCCAAAAAGTCTCACACATGTGGTATCCACGTACTCAGGAGAAGCAGCAGAATGTATTTTGGGGTGTAATTTCACATATTCCCATGGCGTGTTTGAGCAATATATCATTTAGTGACAACTTTGTGCAAAAAAAAAAAAAAAAAAAAAAAATTGTCTCTTTCCCGCAACTTGCGTCGCAATATAAAATATTCCATGGACTCGACATGCCTCTCAGCAAATAGCTTGGGGTGTCTACTTTCCAAAATGGGGTCATTTGGGGGGGTTTTGAACTGTCCTGGCATTTTATGCACAACATTTAGAAGCTTATGTCACACATCACCAACTCTTCTAACCACTTGAAGACAAAGCCCTTTCTGACACTTTTTGTTTACATGAAAAAGTTATTTTTTTTTGCAAAAAAATTACTTTGAACCCCCAAACATTATATATTTTTTTAAAGCAAATGCCCTACAGATTAAAATGGTGGGTGTTTCATTTTTTTTTTTCACACAGTATTTGCGCAGCGATTTTTCAAACGCATTTTTTGGGGGAAAAACACACTTTTTTAAATTTTAATGCACTAAAACACACTATATTGCCCAAATGTTTAAAGAAATAAAAAAGATGATCTTAGGCCGAGTACATGGATACCAAACATGACATGCTTTAAAATTGCGCACAAACGTGCAGTGGCAACAAAATAAATACATTTTTAAAAGCCTTTACAGGTTACCACTTTAGATTTACAGAGGTGGTCTACTGCAAAAATTACTGCCCTCGATCTGACCTTCGCGGCGATACCTCACATGCATGGTGCAATTGCTGTTTACGTTTGACGACAGACCGCCGCTTGCGTTCGCCTTAGCGCGAGAGCAGGGGGCGACAGGGGTGCTTTGCTTTTTTATCTTATTTTTAAACTGTTCCTTTCATTTTTTTTTTTTTTTTTTTTTTTTTTTTTTAATCATTTTTATTGTTATCTCGGGGAATGTAAATATCCCCTATGATAGCAATAGGTAGTGACAGGTACTCTTTTTTTGAAAAAATTGGGGTCTATTAGACCCTAGATCTCTCCTCTGCCCTCAAAGCATCTGATGACACCAAGATCGGTGTGATAAAATGCTTCCCCAATTTCCCAATGGCGCTATTTACATCTGGCGAAATCTAAGTCATAAAATGCTCGTAGCTTCCGGTTTCTTAGGCCATAGAGATGTTTGGAGCCACTCTGGTCTCTGATCAGCTCTATGGTCAGCTGGCTGAATCACCGGCTGCATTCTCAGGTTCCCTGTTGAGACAGGAGAGCCAGAGAAAAACACGGAAGACGGTGGGGGGGGGGCATTCCCTCCCACGGCTTGTAAAAGCAGTCTAGAGGCTAATTAGAGCAGAACAAGAGAGAGAGAGAGAACAATAAAACGACAACTATTTTTTTTTATTTTATATATTTTTTTTTTTTACACTTTTTTTGTAACTAACTTTTATAACTGTAACCGGTTCCAGGTTCGGGTCTCTCAAAATGCGATGGCATCTTGGGAGACCCTGTGAAAGTGTGCCTAGTCTGTGCAATGCTGTACCCTACGCTAATACTCAACTAATGAATGGTAGCGTTCAAAACATTCACCAATGCAAAGACCAGGATTGTCAGGACAGGAGGGACAATAATAGCAGGTGTCGCGCCTATATCCGCGCTTGCTGCAGACACGACATCTTTTTTGGGGGTTCGTTGGGTAGGGGTACTCGGGAGGACATAAAGAAAATGCCTCTCATGCAGCCGACTGCATTTGGTTGGGGATGTGAATGGGGGAAGTACGGGCGCTGCAGAAGTGGTGGGTTCCCAATTAGGATTGGCGAATGCAGCAGGAAGGGCACTATGGGCACGACGGGCCTGTGTTTGTCTTCTTGGTGGCAGCGGGACACTACTTGTGCTTGCCACCTCAGCAGCTTGAACTGCACTTATGGGATTCGCCACGTCACCAAGTGTTACTGCAGTGCTGGTTTGACTACGACCAGGGTGTACTAGGCCGCTGGCGCTTGCCAGTTCAATAAAAAGCTACCAAAAAAACTGTTAGCGATCGCAGGGATCAGGCCTGACTCTGCGAACACTGCAGTTATACGTTTAGTGTTTTGTAAGTGACAGTGATCGATCGATACTGCACTTGGGTGGGCTGGGCTGGGCCGGGCGGAGGGGCAAAATGCAGGTGCTAGCAGGTATCTGGGCTGATCCCGCTAACACTGTGTTTTTGGGAACCCTAAACTGCTGGGGACGCTAGTATAGATCTGATCGGATCAGATATTGATCCGTTCAGATACTATACCAGTAAGGGAGGTGTATGGTGCGTGCGTGGGTGTTAGCGCTACTGGCGCTAACCTGACGCTGCCTGGGGATGGTGCTTGCCAGTTCACCAAAATGCTACCAAAAAAATGTTAGCGATCGCAGGGATCAGGCCTGACTCTGCGAACGCTGCAGTTATGCGTTTAGTGTTTTGTAAGTGACAGTGATCGATCGATACTGCACTTGGGTGGGCTGGGCGGAGGGGCAAAACGCAGGTGCTAGCAGGTATCTGGGCTGATCCCGCTAACACTGTGTTTTTGGGAACCCTAAACTGCTGGGGACGCTAGTATAGATCTGATCGGATCAGATATTGATCCGATCAGATACTATACCACTAAGGGAGGCGTATGCTGCGTGCGTGGGTGTTAGCGGTACTGGCGCTAATCTGACGCTGCCTGGGGCGACGCATATCACCGCCGGGCGATCAGGGGGCTAAATCTTTATTCGGTAATAAACGGCGGGTGCCCTGACACTAAAAAAAATAAACAAACTAACCAGCGTCACCCGTAACACTTATACGGTGATCAGTGGTGAAAGGGTTAACTAGGGGGGCATCAAGGGGTTAAAACATTTATTAGGTAGTATATGGGGGTCCCTGTCGCTATAAAACGCTGACGGCGAACCTAAATATTTAGGTCCCTAACTAGCGTCACCAGCGACACTAATACAGCGATCAGAAAAATGATCGCTTAGCGACACTGGTGACGGGGGGTGATCAAGGGGTTAAAACTTTATTAGGGGGGGTTAGGGGGGTATCCTAGACCTAAAGGGGGCTAATATTCACTGTCCCAACACTGTAACTGTCACAAACTGACACCAATGCAGTAATCAGAAAAAAAACAAAAAAACTGCTGGTGTCAGTTTGTGACAGGGAGGGGGGGGGGGTGATTGGGGGGGGATCGGGGGGCGATCGGGGGGGGGGGGGGTCGGGGTGTTTTGTGTGCCTGGCATGTTCTACTGTGTTGTGTAGTGTTGGTGCACTCACAGTGAAGTCTTCTCTCCTCGGCGCTGCAACGGAATACCGAGCCGAGGAGAGATGACATCATTTCCTTTGCTGCTGTTTAGCATACAGCAGCAAAGGAAGTGATCTGATTGGCCGGCGGAGATCGCGAGGGGGGGGACCATGAACGGATGGCCTCCCCCTCACCTCTGATCGCCGCTGGACAAAAGACGACCGCCTCGGGCACCGGGGGGGGGTCCGATCGGACCCCCCACCCGCGGAAGGCAAATCACGTATATGTACGTGATTTTGCCTGTCCGTGCCACCTTGCCGACGTAAATCGGCGTGAGGCGGTCGTCAAGTGGTTAGAGAATTAGTAAATGATGGGACAGCTTTCCATAAGATTGAGTTTTTTCACAGATAGTCCACTTCCTCAGAATGGAATGGTATTGTGCTGGACAAAATTCAACAATACACAAATGAATATAATGTATTACCAACAGAGTATGAAGAAATATCTTAAATGGTTAATACATTACAATAGCACAGATACATATGTGGTTATATGTCCTATCTTGTGTGTGTGTGTGTGTGTGTGTGTAAAACAGCCAGTGCAGACACAGGAGTAGAGCGAGAACAACTGGGGATAGGAGCCCAAAGCAAAAATATCCCACTCTTGGTTAGAAAAATAATGGTGGCAGGTAAGTATAGGCCACCAATAACACAACAACCACATAGACACTATACACATACCCATTGCGGTCTGTATATTTGCAGTTTGAGGAACTTGCAATTCCAGAACACAGGTAGTACTAATGACTACTCCTGCCAATAGTAATTGCTAGAATAAAAGTTACATGATATGTACAGGTATGTTGCATCCCCAGTGTATTTAAATGGCCAATTCCATGTTTGACTAAATTGCACGTCCTAATACTGTAATGTCACGCCATTGCTTGTACGTAATTTCCACAACACACAAGTTTTTTTTTTTTCCCCTCTTCATTTTAGCAAGCAAAAATAGAAGAAGAAACAAACAAATACAGACAGACCACAGGGGATGCCTCTACATCTGAAGATTCAAGAAAACCAAGAATAAAAAAGAGTGCATACTTCAGTGATGAGGAAGAACTGAGTGACTGAACTGGTGTACATTTATTGTGTAAATAGTTTTTACTAAGGAATCTACCATTGGCATTAAATAGGCCTTGTGGAACATGACTTTATGCACAGAAGCAGATTTCTTTACATTTTAGCTGTTTTGCTTAGGTGTTATTTATTAACGGATGACACTGCTGTCTGCTTTGCTTCCTTTTTTTTTTTTTTTTTTTAGATATTGGACATAGCTCAGTTTTTACATTTCCTATGTCACCTATAAAACTAATATCTGGCTCTTGTGGGCAACATCACACTCTGGTCTGTTATTTTTTTTTTTTTTTTTTTTTTTTTTTTTTACCCAGTATTGTATAATCCTCCAAATTTAGAAACAGTAATATGGATTATATTAAAGTGTCTGTACAGTATATCCCAACAAAGAACTTTGCTCCTTTTTTGTTTGGATGAATACATATAATATTGTTAGCATTTTGTTATATCTATTCAGGAAGTACAAAAAATACTTGTTGAATAAGAAATTCAGTGCTGTCTGTCACCTCTGCTTCTCAAGCAGTCTTATCCCAGGTAACCCCACAGAGCTGTCCACTGAGTACTGCAGAATACCCCACATATGTTATTGAGATATGGATGCATTCTATAGTCTCAACACACTTGGTCCTAAGGAAAACTGATGTTTCCCCATATTTACAATACTCTTAAAGCGGAGCTCTGCTGAAAAAAAAAAAAATAAAAGTCAGCAGCAACAAATGCTGCAGCTGCTGACTTTTAATAATCTGACACTTATCTGTCCCAGGGTCCAGTGATGCGGGGGAGGGAAGCCCCGCTTGTCTCCCCCTCCTCTCTGCGGTGCTGGCATTGTAAGTGTGGGCACCCGGCTGTGGCTTCCACTGCGCATGCGCGAGCTGTGCCGTGGCTGGCTGGGCAATCATCTGGGACCTGTGACGTGTCCCAGATGATTGCCGAGAGGAAGGGGGGAGAGGTGATCTCCCTTCCGGTGCCACGGTGCGCCCGGAGGAAGTGAGGGTCCCGGCTCCCCCCTCCCCAAAAAAATGGCATGCCAAATGTGGCATGTCAGGGGGTCACCTCCCTTAAAGCGGAAGTTCCATTTTTGGGTGAAACTCCGCTTTAAATATTTTCACCCTCGCACAAGATGTGTTACTGGCAGGATGAGCAGCAGAAAAGCGAAAAAGAACAGCCATGATGACATACATGAAATTGCTATGCATGTAATTACTCCAGAATGCAGACTTTGGGGTGCCTTTTCAATAGGGTGCAGTGATAGGTGTTCTCCTATGAAAATTTCATCATCACTCCAAAACAATATTTTCCCCAATTATCTTCCAGGACAGCCACATGAGATGATTGACTCTCAATCCAATAGATTAAAAAGCCCCTCTCATCCCTCAGTTTAGTGTGCATTTCTTACCATCCAGGAGTACATAACATTATTTTTAGTGTCCGTGGTAGAGATGTGAAGGCCTGGAAAAAAAAAAAAGGTTACAGTATATTATATTTATTATTTTTTTTTTTTTTTTTTTTTTTAGTATTTATTTTCAAAGCTGTTTTTTGTTCTTTTTTCAGAAAAATTGGTATTCAAATTCTATAACATGAAGACCTTAATGAAAGATTTCTGAAAATGTATGTAAAGTCTGAAATTATTGCAAGTTTACTCAGCTGAAGACAAGCAAATCCTAGCATACAGTTCAAGTAACACTGTACTTCTAAATACAGCTCTCAAACAAAAGAAATATGCATTTCTGACACTAGGGGACACTGCAGGGGAAAAGCTCAAGTTTAGTTTGCTTGTGTGCTCGATCTTGTACCTCCATACAGTTGGGTAAGTGTTGGGATACAGTACCTTGTACCTCCCTACAGTTCGGATACAGTAAATGGTAGTTTTTGTCCTCTCAGACCTTAATTGACAGATGAGAGGGTAAATATGTCTAACAAATTAGTTCATCTTTATAACCTTTAATTTATAACTAATGTTCTCCAACATCACAGCATAAGGTTTCCTTATAGTCTGGTCTCTAAAATAGATTTTTTTTTTTCTACTCTTGGTAAAATGAGACCAACAGCTAGAGTTTGAAAACCTTTCCACAGTGCAAATTCTGCTAAGAACAAAGCGGTAATTTTGCAAATATTGTGAGAAGGAATATTATTTTCCAAATGCTGCAAGGATGAGAAAACACATGCCCTAAAGACATTAAAAATCATTTTATGGAATAAAATGATGAGGACCAGAATGAAAGTGCGAGTGGCTTTTGCCTTAAGAGTTCTCATTCCAGAAACGCACTTTCTGCTGCTTCTGGGTCATCACAAAGTGTTTCTTCACCGGCAGCATATTCAAGTAAGGAAGTGTTACAAACCACCGGCCTCCCAAAAATACACAATGCCTTCATCTATAGAGAAAATGATACCTGAAGATCAAGAGAACATTCATCAAGCTCTTGCAAGAACAATATATGCCTCTGGATAGCATTGTCAATAACTGAAAATACATATTGGCAGGAAGCTTTTAAATTATGAGGGAAAGGGGTGGGTTACTGTAACTTATGTATAGGCGACATGTTCTTAACATATACCGTCCTTTTTTTATTTTGTAATATTTGTAATAAACAATTTTTTTTAAAACAAGTTTAGTTTAATTACCGAAAAAGCTGCACTTCTTTTATTTAAAGCATTATACTTTTATATACAATGCATTTCACATTCCCAGTGCAACAAAATGACTTTCAATTTGTAAAATTACTCTACACTATATTTTTTTTTTAAATTTTTCCGAAAATTTCCATTTTTTTTTTTTTCATGGCTTCAGAAATTCCAGAAATGTTATCTCTCTATTCAGTGGTCTTCCTCTGGTCCCAGACTTGCAGTTGCCTGTTTGGAGGTAGGCCGGAGCTGTTTCACTTTTTCATTCTGGCCATGGGCCTTTTTTCTCAGGATGTTACCCCCAAAAGAGTTTAGGGGTGACTCCTGAAGCCCCCAACATTTTCCTTTGTGTGGATTCTGCCACCCCTGGATTTTTGTTGAGAGCAGGTCTGAAATGTTTTTTTGTGTTCCTCTGGTCTTGTATTGCTCTGGCGTCAGTTTGTGGAGTGCCACATGGCTCCACGGGTGGCACTGTTGAGTCCAGTAACTGTTTCCGGTGTGGGCATCAGTTCTGGTACCTGTCTACGACCAGGGGTGCCATGGCCTCACCTTCAGGAATGACACCACATCCGCTGAGAGTCTGGAAGGGGCTTGAGGATGCATGTCACTTCCGGATCTGGATCCTGAACACCATGGCCAGATCTAGGGGGGTGCTGGGAGGGATGCGCGACCCCAACCCCCCTAATATCAGTTGTGCCTTCTGCCCACCCTGGATGCTGTGCCCAACCACTGAGATTCTTTCCCATCCCATCACACAGCTTCTCCTCCCCATATCATATATAGCTGAGATCACATTCCTTTACACACAGCTATGATGTGCACAGGATGTAGTTGGCTACTGCAGCTACACTGCCGTTCCTGGCAGGGAATTTCACAGGTCAGAACTGCAACATAGCAGCCAGGCAGATCGTGGCTGTGTGTACAGGGATGTGATCTCAGCTGTATGGAATTTGGGGAGGAGCCATGTGCGGTGCTGGGATGGGAAAGGAGCTCTGCCGAGTTCCCTAAGGTGATCCCTGTACTGTGCCTCTCCAGCAGTGATCCCCATGTCTTGCCCTGCCAGTGGTGAACCCTGTCCTCTGCCTCTCCAGCGGTGACCCCTATCCTCGGCTGCACTGACCCTGGTCCTCTGCCCCACTGACCTCCTGTACACTGCCTCACCAATTCCTGTAAATCCCCTGCTAACACACTGTACACTACCCTGCTGACATTTTTTACTGCACCTCCACATCAGACAGTCTAGATCTGGCCCTAGTGGTCACATAAGACTGGTGCATTTTAGAGGTCATGACCCTTATTGAGGGCTGGCCCCCTCGCTTTGGATAGCCGAACAGCTGACCACAAGAAGTTGCAAGGCAATAAGTAGGGACAGACTGGAGATTAAGGCTGCTTACAGGAGCAGATTGGATTCCAGTGAGTACTGTTTTCCCATTTTGTTTTTATGGTCTGCCTTAGCAAGTTGTTTTGAAGACTACAAGTGTTTTTCTACAAGGCAGAAGGGAATCAAATTCTATCGTCTTTGGCTACAGCTTGGGCGGAAAGAACAGGAACATCTGTGGAACAAATTTGCAGAGCTGCCACTTGGTTGAGACAAGACCTCTTCATCAAGCATTATAAAGGTGCTCCCGCATCAGGACCTAGCCTTTGGCAGGAAAGTCCTACAGATTATAAACAAATAAATAAACAAAAAGAAGCAGCGCTATGATTTAAATAATGTAGGTAGAATCTCAAGTAGTGAATAGTGATAAATAAAGCTCATAAACAATCAAGTGACAAAATAAAGTCCAATAAATGGAAGAAAATCTTCAAAGGTGCAATGGATAAACCGGACAACTGAGTCCCTTATAGGCAAAAACAGATGGGGCTGGATGGACCTTCACCACACCACAGTGTTACGAATAAAATGGGCGCTTACCAAATGGCAAGCTTAAAAAGCTTGTGACCTTAACCCGGTCGGGGCCTTTAGTGAGATGGGAACACAGTTTAGACACTTCCTCAGACCGTGGATGGCTCACTATCCTCCACAAAAGAGACCAGGATGCAGAGAGGGCTATGCCCATAACCTAGAGTTGTTCTCACAAACAATGCCCCAAAAAAGAAGGAAGAGCAACATAGCATAATCCTGGATGGATATTTATTTAAAAGACATTAAAAATACACTTACAGTGTGTAGAGTAAAAAACAGCATGGAAAGCCGGCCGGCTAGCACGAACACCCGTCCTACAGACGGTGGATACGGCACGTCAGCACGCCCGACGTACGTTTCGTCACACTTCTGACGTCGTCTGGGGCACGGGCGACGCACTGACGTGTCGCTCATATGTAGCAAACAGATATAACCAAGCCTCGAAATCGACAAAGGCCGGAAATCACCTTGCGCTCCGCCGAGTAAGGGCGGAAGATATAGGAACGCCATCTTAACTAAGGGATCCCATATTATTATTACGGATACCAATTTAGTTAGTGTGGTAAACATTGTAAATTGATGGGAATGGAAAGGGGAAAAAGGAAAAGACAAAGAGAAACCAAATAAACTCACCCGTATCACATATGGAAACGGATGCCAATTTAGATTAAATCAGACTTAAATTTAGATTAAATTCATTGAATTGGTTTTACGAGGGCCCAACTCACTCCCGGTAAGGGGCACACCCGGGCACAGCCAAAACGCCAAGATCAATGAATATGATGATTGATCCAATTAGTGTTGGCATAATCAGGGGGCACCACAAAGGGACAAAATTCTAGATAGCACAGCCGGAGGGAAAGATGATTTCTCAGCCTTATATACCAAACAATTTGGAAATAATAAACAGTACTCCATTATTATTAAATAAATACATATGAAAAGCAAAAATAAAAACACAAAAATATATTATAAACATGGTGGATGGCATAGAACCCACATCACGTGGAATTGGGGACAGAGCTTATGGTAAGTGCACAAACACCAGAACCAGCCCCATTGGGATGTGAACCAACCCAAAGAGAGCTTGAATCAAACAAGTGAGATATAAGGGGTCAGGGTATAAGGAAAATACATAAACACCAGAACCAGCCTCATTGGGATATATAACAACCCAAAAAAACTCTAAAGGGAGGTATAAGCTAATAGTGATATATACACCAGTGGTTATTAGTCAATAGTAGAACCAATGGACTAAACCAGGGGGTTTTTTTATTATGAGTTGTCAATAAAGGCATTGGTATCAGTATCGACATTAAGTCCATGTGGGACGTAACACCTGATTTTATGTATCCACAGCATCTCAAGTTTAGAAATGCTCCTAGTCAGGGAACTCCCCCTCCAGTGAGGCCGATACCTATCGATCCCTAAAAACAAAGTTTTAGAGGGATCTTTGTTATGAGAAACCAAATAATGCTTTGAAACAGAGTGTTTAGGAAAGCCATTAATAATGTTGGTAATATGTTCATTCAAACGAACAGAAAGGGGTCGTCTAGTCCTACCCACATATTGTAGGCCACAAGGGCACTGTAGTAGGTAGACGACCCCCTCTGTGGTACAGGTGATAAAGGGTTTTATGTCATGCTCCTCTTGTGTACTGGAGGAGGTAAATTTAAGGGTACGTCTAGATGGCACAGAATTTAGCCTACAGACCCGACACCTCCCACATTTGTAGTACCCTTTCAGGTTATCAAAAAGGCCTTGAATACCCCTAACGGGGGGATCAAGAGCATTCGGGGCTAATCTATTCCTAAGGGATGGTGCTCCCTTAAAAATCACTTGTGGCTTGTCTGGGATAACCCCTTTTAGGATGGGGTCATTGGCCAATAAGTGCCACTGTTTATTGAACAGGCTTTTAATGTTATCATGTTGGATAGAATAGGTGGTAATAAAGGGCAAAGTAACAGAATTCTCTCTGGGAACCACCCTCTCGCTCAGAAGTTGTCTCCTATCTATAGCTTTTACCCCCTCCAAAGCATGAGTCAGAGATTCTCTGGTGTACCCCTTTTCCACAAACCTATTGATCAAAATTCCGGCCTGTTGTAAAAACTGGGAGTCGTCGGAACAGTTGCGTTTAAGTCGCATGAATTGACTTTTAGGTATAGACCGAAGCCAAGACCTATGGTGGCAACTACTTAGAGGGATATAGGAGTTACGATCCGTTTTCTTAAAAAACGTAGAGGTCATAAACTGGTCGTCCTGTATGGTAATATTGAGGTCTAAAAATTGAACATTAGATTGGCTAGCCTCGAAATTAAGTACAATGCCCCTATTATTCTGGTTAAGTTCCTCCATAAAGAGGTCAAGATCATTGCGGTTCCCATCCCAAAGGAGGAGGATGTCGTCAATGTACCTAGCCCACAGCTTGAGCTGGGGCCTCTGGCAAACATGGACGACATCCTCCTCCCACAGGGCCATAAACAGGTTCGCAAGACTGGGGGCATATTTAGCCCCCATCGCGACTCCACGGTCCTGTCGGTAAAAACATTGGTTGAACCAAAAATAATTGTGGGACGCAGCATATCTTAAAAGTATCATGATGAAATTGATTTGTTCATCATATAAACCTGAGTCCCTTCTTAAATAGTATTCAACTGCATATAGGCCTAACTCGTGGGGAATGATCGTGTATAGGGACGTTACATCCGCTGTAACTATCCACATGGTAGGGGTGGGAGTATATTTGGTAAGTAAATTGATAATGTATTTGGAATCTCTAACATAGGAAGGCATTTTTCCCACTAGGGGTTGTAGGAAAAAATCGATATACCTGCTCACCCGGGACGTAAGGGAATCGATTCCACTTACAATGGGGCGTCCCGGGGGGCAGGTGGGGTGTTTATGTACTTTCGGTAGGTAGTATATAAGGGGAGTACGGGGGGCCTTGGGAACTAAATAGGTCTTTTCTTTTTTATTTAGAATCCCTTGGCTATAACCATACTCAACCACCTTTTTAAGTTCTTTAAGATATGGAATTTTGGGGTCTGATCCAAGGGGGGTGTATGTCTCTCTATCTCCAAGAATCCTATACATCTCCTGAAAGTAATCTTCTCTGTTAAGGACCACAATGCCACCCCCTTTATCCGCAGGTCTAATAACCAAATCCTTGTTATTGCAAAGGGAATCCAGGCCAGTAAGAAGTTCGCGATCTAATTTAGCTCTTTTGATGGGCATCTTCTCTAAATCCCTCAACACCACCTCTTTAAAAACTTTGATGGAAGGTGCCAGGGCTCCTGGGGGATTAAAAAGGGAGGCATTAGCCAATCCTGAATGCTGGTAGTCACTGGGAAATGTATTTCTCTCTTGAACTGGGTTAGATAGCATATATCTCTTGATATTAATTTTCCGAACAAATTTGTGGATATCCATATAGGTCTCAAATTTGTTTAACTTCCTAGGTAATGCAAACTTTAAACCTTTATCTAGCACCAGTTTCTCTTCCTGACTGAGAACCACGGTAGATTGCTTAGATTAAAAATTCCTGTCCCTGCTAGAGCTTTTTTCTTTTTTGCTCGATTGCGTTTGCCTCCTCTGGTACCTCTCCCCGCTCTGCCAGTCGTTTGGTGCCTTGGCCTGGCCTGTGAAAACCCTGGGGGTTAGGACCCAGGGGGCCTGGATAATAGGACGATCCCATCCTGTCAAAATAGGCTGATGATGGACCAGGGGTACCTCCTTCCCCAGGATAGGGGGAATCAAGTAGACCCTCATCACCCTCTGATGGACCAGCGAGATCCCGTAGAGGGTAAAACCGATTCTGGGTAGTACCCCCATAACCAAAATAGTTATCAGTGGTGGGACCAACCAATGAACCATTCGTAGGAACTCCTGTCATATGGGAGTACCGATCACTGTGGTGGGTGGGATAATCCATATTATTATGGGGGGGAGGAACCTCTAACGTTCTCCCACCAGGGTAGTTCCCCGACCGGGGTGGGGGGCCCCCTCTGGGGTTATACCCTCCACTCGGTTGTGGGGTGTCTAAAGGGTAAGGACCCCAACCTTGATTGTAGTTGGGCCCCCACTGTGTATTGGGTGGGTTCCAATAAGAAT
This sequence comes from Aquarana catesbeiana, assembly GCF_042186555.1. Lineage (NCBI taxonomy): Eukaryota > Metazoa > Chordata > Amphibia > Anura > Ranidae > Aquarana > Aquarana catesbeiana. The sequence goes on along the minus strand of NC_133326.1, from coordinate 246,022,813 downwards.
TACGTTGAGGGGCATTGTGATTACGACCACCTTTCTTATTATTGTAAGGTTTGAAGGAACCCTTAGGAGGTCCTGGTTGATAATAGGGGGGTGGTGGTGGTCCCCCTCTATTGAAGTATTGTTGTCTCTGAGGGGACTGACGAAACCCTTGTGAGCTAGTGTCTCTAGTCCTCTGTATATTATTAGGTACAGGCAATTTATTTACATTGGAGCTGACAGACGACCCCTTTCTGTTCGTTTGAATGAACATATTACCAACATTATTAATGGCTTTCCTAAACACTCTGTTTCAAAGCATTATTTGGTTTCTCATAACAAAGATCCCTCTAAAACTTTGTTTTTAGGGATCGATAGGTATCGGCCTCACTGGAGGGGGAGTTCCCTGACTAGGAGCATTTCTAAACTTGAGATGCTGTGGATACATAAAATCAGGTGTTACGTCCCACATGGACTTAATGTCGATACTGATACCAATGCCTTTATTGACAACTCATAATAAAAAAAAACCCTGGTTTAGTCCATTGGTTCTACTATTGACTAATAACTACTGGTGTATATATCACTATTAGCTTATACCTCCCTTTAGAGTTTTTTTGGGTTGTTATATATCCCAATGAGGCTGGTTCTGGTGTTTATGTATTTTCCTTATACCCTGACCCCTTATATCTCACTTGTTTGATTCAAGCTCTCTTTGGGTTGGTTCACATCCCAATGGGGCTGGTTCTGGTGTTTGTGCACTTACCATAAGCTCTGTCCCCAATTCCACGTGATGTGGGTTCTATGCCATCCACCATGTTTATAATATATTTTTGTGTTTTTATTTTTGCTTTTCATATGTATTTATTTAATAATAATGGAGTACTGTTTATTATTTCCGAATTGTTTGGTATATAAGGCTGAGAAATCATCTTTTCCTCCGGCTGTGCTATCTAGAATTTTGTCCCTTTGTGGTGCCCCCTGATTATGCCAACACTAATTGGATCAATCATCATATTCATTGATCTTGGCGTTTTGGCTGTGCCCGGGTGTGCCCCTCACCGGGAGTGAGTTGGGCCCTCGTAAAACCAATTCAATGAATTTAATCTAAATTTAAGTCTGATTTAATCTAAATTGGCATCCGTTTCCATATGTGATACGGGTGAGTTTATTTGGTTTCTCTTTGTCTTTTCCTTTTTCCCCTTTCCATTCCCATCAATTTACAATGTTTACCACACTAACTAAATTGGTATCCGTAATAATAATATGGGATCCCTTAGTTAAGATGGCGTTCCTATATCTTCCGCCCTTACTCGGCGGAGCGCAAGGTGATTTCTGGCCTTTGTCGATTTCGAGGCTTGGTTATATCTGTTTGCTACATATGAGCGACACGTCAGTGCGTCGCCCGTGCCCCAGACGACGTCAGAAATGTGACGAAGCGTACGTCGGGCGTGCTGACGTGCTGACGTGCCGTATCCACCGTCTGTAGGACGGGTGTTCGTGCTAGCCGGCCGGCTTTCCATGCTGTTTTTTACTCTACACACTGTAAGTGTATTTTTAATGTCTTTTAAATAAATATCCATCCAGGATTATGCTATGTTGCTCTTCCTTCTTTTTTGGGGCATTGTTTGTGAGAACAACTCTAGGTTATGGGCATAGCCCTCTCTGCATCCTGGTCTCTTTTGTGGAGGATAGTGAGCCATCCACGGTCTGAGGAAGTGTCTAAACGGTGTTCCCATCTCACTAAAGGCCCCGACCGGGTTAAGGTCACAAGCTTTTTAAGCTTGCCATTTGGTAAGCGCCCATTTTATTCGTAACACTGTGGTGTGGTGAAGGTCCATCCAGCCCCATCTGTTTTTGCCTATAAGGGACTCAGTTGTCCGGTTTATCCATTGCACCTTTGAAGATTTTCTTCCATTTATTGGACTTTATTTTGTCACTTGATTGTTTATGAGCTTTATTTATCACTATTCACTACTTGAGATTCTACCTACATTATTTAAATCATAGCGCTGCTTCTTTTTGTTTATTTATTGTATAGTGTGTGTATCTCACATATAAGCGGCTGCTCTTTTTTCAATTGCCTGTCAATTATTTATTTGCTTGATTGTTTTTTTGTATAGATCATATAGCGCGGTGATTTCCTCCTTTATAAGTCCTACAGATTGCCGTCCCACCCTAAGTTATGAGCTATGAGTTATGAGTTTATTTGATCATCCTAGCAGAAAATTCCCTGTAATGCCCTGTACACACGATAGGATTTTCCGACAACAAATGTTGGATGTGAGCTTGTTGTTGGAAAGTCTGACCATGTGTATGATGCATAGAACATTTGTTGTCGGAATTTCCGCCAACAAATGTTTGAGAGCAGGTTCCTAAATTCCGAGCGGGTGTACAATATGTCTGACGCATGAAAGTCCACGCATGCTCGGAATAAAGCAGAAGAGCCGCACTGGCTATCGAACTTCATTTTTCTCGACTCGTACGTCACCGCGTTCTTCACGTTTGCAATTTCCGACAACATTTGTGTGACCGTGTGTATGCAAGACAAGTTTGAGCCAACATCCTTCGGAAAAAAATCCATGGTTTTGTTGTTGGAAAATCCTATCGTGTGTACAGGGCATTAATCTTACCAATAACTATTTCTGGGAATCTTCCAGGACAGCATTCCTAATTCTCACCCTATATTAATTCTGTAGGTGTGTGTTTTTTTTTTTCCCCCCATGGTGTAGTTACTCTACTTTAAACTCTAATGAGGGGCTTTTTAATCTGTTGGCTTGTGTTTCCTGTAGAGAGAAGAATCAATCATTTCTCACATGGCTGTCCTAGAAGATTCTTAGAAATACCATTACCAGTAAGACAACCAGGGAATTTTAAATACCATGGGTGTTTTTAAAGTGGACATAAACAGAATAAACATTCAACAATAGTCCTGGGTCTTCTTTGTTGTATTTTTTGTTATAATTGGTGAAAGGTCTGGACTGCAGACAGGCCAGTTAAGCACCCAGGCTATTCTACTATAAAGCCATGCTGTTTTCATAGATGCAGTATGTGGTTTAGCATTGTTTTGCTGAACTATGCAAGGCCTTCCCAGAAAAAGATATAATCTGGACGGGAGCATATGCTGCTCTAAAACTTGGATATATCTTTCAGCATTGATGCTGCCTTTCCAGATGTGCAAACTGCCCATTCCATATGCACTAATGCACCCCCATACCATCAGAGACGCAGACTTTTGAACCAAGCACTGATTAGTCCCACTCCACTTTAATTTGTAGGACGTGGCACCCATGATTGCCAAAACATATAATGTCATATTTCAATTTGTCTGACCACAGAACAATTTTCCACTTGGAAACAACCCATTTTAAGGCCTGGTTCACATCTATGCATTTTTAGTGCATTTAGCAGATTTGCATTGCAGTCCATTTACAATGGTTTCCTATGGAACATGTTCTGTAGTGCAAATCTGCAAAATGCAAAAAGCACTAAAAATGCATAGGTGTGAACCAGGCTCAGACCCAGAGAAGACAGTGATGTTTCTGGATCACGTTCAGTTATGGCTTCTTCTATGCATGAATGAACATCACCTTGCATTTTTGGATGGCACAGCAAACTGGTCACAGTGATTTTTGGAAGTATTCCTGAGCTTATGCGGTGAAGTCCATCACAGAATCATGCCTGTTTTTAATACAGTGCCGTCTAAAGATATATTTAAAGTCAATTTTATGTTTAGGAACACTATTCTGAAATTTTACGCTGAGGAACATTATTCAGAAATTATTCAACAATTTTTAGACAAAGCTTTTCACACATTAGTGAACCTCTGCCCATCTTTATGTCTGAGAAACTCTGACTCTCTAAGATGCTCTTTTTATACACAATCATGTTACTGACCTGTTGCCAATTAATATAAAATTGCATATACTTTGGCAGCTTTTTGTTGCACTGTCCTAACTTTTTTTTTGGATGTGTTGCTGCCATCAATTTAAACTTACATTATTTTCTTAAAATGGTACGTTTTCTCAGTGTAAATATTTGATATGTTTTCTATTGTGAATAAAATATGGGTTTATGAGGTTTTTAAATCATTGCATTCTGCTATTATTAGATTTTGCAGTGTCCCAAAATTACCTTTTATGTATTCTTTGGAGTTTATTTGGCAAGTTTAATACAGACAGTACCACTGTAGGTGAAATAAATATGGGGTGGTTTTGGATTCCCCTATTTATTATAAATATGTATTAACTTGTCTATTCCTATAATTAGCTAGTCTATCAAAGCTCTAATAAAGTTAATGGTGATTGTACAATAACAAGGTTAGCTATAAAAAAAATAAACACACTGCTTAAATAAGCAAGGATCTTATTTATTTCCCAAGAAAGTAGGAATGCTAACATCAAACACTAAAAAAATATTACAGAGCATATAAAACAAAAGAACAGAAATTATACTTTAAGTGAGGTCGTCCTCTGTATTCGGTAGCTTTCAGCTGGGCTCAATGGGACAAGAGGAATCACTCCAGCTGGCCAGTACTTTTAAAGCCCATTCAGACACCACAAACACCCACTGCCAGCCTATCTAGCATTCTGACAAATGAAAATCGATCAAGAGGGCGTCCTCTTCTTCTCTTGCCGTTCTCCAGGAAGCATACTGTAATCTCCACTAGGGGCAGCAAATAGTCCATGAATCACTGATTCTGACCTGGGTCATCTTTCAGTAACAGCTGGCTTTTGATGTTCTGTAACTTAGGAAATCAGTAACAGCAGCTGATCTTTGAAGCTTTGTTTGCAGTCATGGTAATCGGGCACTTCAATCTTCATTACACCAGGTAGTTTGAAGCCGTTCTACTCCCCCGCCAGGGGGTATTTGCAATTCCTTTCTTCCAGATGAAAGTACTGATGTGCATTCTTCAGTTGAATATCCCTGCTGGGTAAACCTGCTGTACTGGCATTCCAAAATGACATTCCAATTTAGACCAAATGGCTGTATCAACCAGGCAGTAAAACTTCAGAAATATGATATTAAACCATGTTGCCTTCCAACAGTAGGAGACGACGATGAGAAAGAAAATCACAGTGATAATGACTGGTGGTAGTAAGCTGAAGGATATCACTATACATGTGAGGCAAAACATTATAATAGGATGTCACAAAATATAACATTATCAAAAGCCGTCGTAGTACCTTATGTCATGGGTCTGTAGGGGACCTAAAGCCTAATAGAAATGCATATCAACGGCAAGGTATCAAGGAGACATATGTACAGGAAAGGTCACCAGCTTTCCATTGTACAAAGACGGAGGGGTCAGAAGGAGGAAATAGGGTTAAGGGTCTGGGACGAAGCAGGGAGGAGATACAAATAAAGTTGGGAGAACAAATAAAGGGAGACAAAGGGGGTGGGTGGGAAACAGAGGGGTGATAGATGGGTACACCAGACAGAAGAAGGTTGCGAACACCATCCTGCTTGAAAAAGTCAAAGGAGAGAGTGAGAAAATGTCCTTTTTATTGTAAATGTCTAAAAACATTCACAAGGTATAAAAAAAATAGGATTGATTGTCATAATCAACCTACCTCAGCCTTAAACCCAACGTTATATAAGAAAACTTCTTACTGCAATATACTGTAAGTACGGAGGTTTGAGGAGATTCTGTATAGTAGGTATTGTCTGCAACAAAAATCTAAGACAATCAAGTTTAATTCTTTTTTCAGCCTTTTGAATGGCTGAGCCACATTGATGTCACTTCCGCCCATGGACGTCCCTTCATTACAGCACAGAACAGGAGCATAAATGTACTCTGATCTATGCGTGCACGGCTCAGTGTACATTACTGCTGACAGGTGGGGGGAAACATTTATAGGTCTCTTCTGTCAAAAAAAAAAAAAAAAACCCTGCCTAACAGCAGTTTTTGAAATTTTGAATGCAATGCGGCTTTAAGTTTTTTTGTAGCACGTCCTAGAAAGTCCCAAATGAAAAAAGCTGTAACTTTAGTGTAAATGAGAGATGGTGTTATGGCCAAACAGGTCAGCCCAGATGGACAATCATTATCTAGTTTATGTTTTTTGAGAGCTGATCCTGCCTATAAATTGGTACAATAGACAATGGTCTTACAGTAAACCAACTTGAAGGCAAGACAGCTATAAAAACGTAAACTTGACCATACATTGGTTTATGCAGACTACCAGTTCTTAGATGTGATGGCTGCAATAGATTTCACTGTAGCAATGTTTTTAGCATGTACAGAATATGTCCACTGATTTTGCTGGAAATGCAGTATCCTTGTCATTTTTTTGTGAACTGAATTGAATTTTTTTCTGAAGGAGCCTGGAGATTTATTTATTTATTTATTTCAGGTACTTATATAGCGCCGTCAATTTATGCAGCGCTTTACATATATATATTATACATTCACATCAGTCCCTATACCCTCAAGGAGCTTACAATCTAAGATCTGCTTTAATTCCCCCTATCAGTGTTAGCCATCTATCCCTTACTGCAGGTAACTACTCGATACATAGCTCCCAACTGTCCCTGATTTGGAGCAATGTCCTTTTGTCCTTCATTTTGGTCTGATCTATATAGCTGTATATAAAATGCACTTTTTATCTTTCAAAAAGTGTTTCCCAGTGCTAAATCTTTCATCCAATTTCTAAATTGCTGTATTTGTAAATTTTAAAAGCCAATATAAAGGAATAGTAGTGGTAAAAAAAAAGCCCTTGTGGATTAAATTAGCCTATTTTTTGGGGTTAATTCTCCTTTAAGGGGGCGTGGCAGGGGGTGTTTCCTATGCCTACATACATTTGCTAGTAGGTTCCCATCTCAAAATGTTGGGAGGTATACTCCATGTGTGGGATACATACGAACAGCAGAAGACAGCCGTGCCACCCACCATTCATCTTGTTATTGCTTTGTATAGTTTTCTGGGCCACACCTCTAATTCCAGCTTTAGGAATCCGCTGTTTGGCCCTAATTACACGTGAAAGAGCCAAAAAAACAATGTTACCTTGTTTGTGTGGACTACTTATCATATCATTCTCTATGTAATAGAGGTGACTAAACAAGCAGACATGTTAGAAGTCCAGACTGTGATAGCCATGGCTGCCTCCATAGACACAATAGAGAAATTAGTGTAAACATGAAGTGTGTTATTTGCAGCATTACCAGGTGAAAATAAGGAGAAACAATGCCTGAAAAAAGTAAACTAAGGGCTTGAAAGGGTGGAAATATTGCACAACTGAACTGTGAGCCTAACCTTTGGCTCACGGTTACAGCACAGGCCCCACTGAATTGAATTGGTTGCATTTGGCAGCGGCATTGCTCCCCGAATGCAATGGGGGGGGGGGGGTAATTTTTCCCATGCTGCAAGGCAGTTGTGTGTACAACTGGCTGCCTTTTCAGCTTAAAGGGGGCTGTAAAAAACACAGCTCAACTGCCTAATTTTACTCACCCCTGGCTGCTAGGACCTGTTTACACTTATGTTACCCTCTGAAAAGTGATCTACAGTGGTTTACTTTCCAGAGGGTGTTTTTAGACAGACGGCAGGGAAGTGATATGTGGCCTTCTCACTTGCTGTTTTAACCCTGTAAAGCCCACTCCACAACCATGTGCATGGCAGAGCAGTCGCCATTCACTTGACTAAGTTGCGCTCAGTGGCACTACTGCCTGCTGGATGCGACAGGGGTATAATTTTGCTCTGGCATGGGAACAACCCCCTCCGGCTGCTATGTTAGATTTAAGTTGCTCATAGATGGATGGAAATGTGGCCAGTTCAGCAGGAACCGGCCAAATTCCGATCCATCTTTGGGTAGGCTGGGTGCACTGACATTGATCTATCGATCGACTTCAGTACATCCAGCCTGTCATGTATTTTTCGTGCGATCAATGCAGGCGGCAACAGCCGCAAGCAGTGATGATTGTATTCTGATGGCAGGGAAACCTCCCACTGTCAGAATACAATAGCGCAGCAGGAGGAATTCCCCCATCAACACAGTCAAGCAATTTTCTTTCCTCCAACTCGTGGTTGAAGAAACAAATGCTGCATAATCTATGGCCAGCCCGAGGGAATCCATGGAATGCCCAGGGTATCACGGCCGCAGGAATCTGTAAGTTACCCATCGTATCCCAGCTACAGGAATTAATAGAGTGCCCAGTGTATCCTGGCAGCAGGAATTGGTAGAGTGCCCAGTGTATCCCGGCAGCAGGAAGTGGTAGAGTGCCCAGTGTATCCCGGCAGCAGGAATTGGTAGAGTGTACAGTGTATCCCGGCAGCAGGAATTGGTAGAGTGCCCAGTGTATCCTGTCCACAGGAATCAGTAGGTTGTCCAATGTCCATTGTATCCCAGCGGCAGGAATCAGTGGAGTACCCAGTGTATCCTGGCTGCAGGAATTGGTGGAGTGCACAGCATATCACAAGAAACATGAATTGCCTGTGGGACTTTGAATGAGGCCCAGCATATCCCAGAGGCAGGAATTAGTAGGTTACCAAGTGTATCCCGGCTGCAGGAATCAGTAGAGTACCTAGAGTATCCCAGGTGCAGGAATCGGTGGAGCGCCCAGCGTATCCCAGCCACAGGAATCGGTGGAGCGTCCAGTGTATCCCAGCCACAGGAATCAGTGAATCCCAGCCACAGGAATCGTTGGAGCGCCCAGCCTATCCCAGCCGCAGGAATCGATGGAGCCCTAGTGTATCCCAGCCGTAGGAACCGATGGAGCGCCCAGGGTATCCCAGTCGCAGGAATCGATGGAGCGCCCAGCGTATCCCAGTCGCAGGAATCGATGGAGCGCCCAGCGTATCCCAGTCGCAGGAATCGATGGAGCGCCCAGCGTATCCCAGTCGCAGGAATCGATGGAGCGCCCAGCGTATCCCAGCCGCAGGAATCGATGGAGCGCCCAGCGTATCCCAGCCGCAGGAATCGATGGAGCGCCCAGCGTATCCCAGCCGCAGGAATCGATGGAGCCCCAGCGTATCCCATCCGCAGGAATCAGCGGAGCGCCCAGCGTATCCCAGCCGCAGGAATCGGCGGAGCGCTCAGCGTATCCCTGCCACAGTAATCGATGGAGCCCCAGCGTATCCCAGTCGCAGAAATCGATGGACCCCCAGTGTATCCCAGCCCAGCGTATCCCAGCCGCAGGAATTGGTGGAGCGCCCAGCGTATCCCAGCCGCAGGAATCGGTGGAGCGCCCAGCGTATCCCAGCCGCAGGAATCGATGGAGCCCCAGCGTATCCCAGCCACAGGAATCGATGGAGCGCTCAGCGTATCCCAGCCGCAGGAACCGATGGAGCGCTGTTAGGGAAATTTGGTTGTACGCAAAGCACACAGCCATATCTCCTGTTTCTAATCATAATAACAATTTCGTCTAATGATATAAACGCATCTCACCTTTTGATCATATGTCTCTCCTTCTGATGTAGCCCCTCCTCTGGTGTGTGTGCCCCATGCTCCCCCAACTAGACAAAACACATCCTCACAGTTCCAGTTCCAAAACACATCCTCACAGTTCCAGTTCCAAGCACACACTGCCTGCTCAGCTGTGTGCTCACTCTTTATTAGCATAACAGGAAGTCCCCAAAGCTCGAGGGTTCGGCCTCCAACAGCCAATAACACCTCTTACAAAGCTTGTGACCTCACAGGATATGACCTCACAGGATATCAATGACCATATAAGGATTTAACAACACAGAACACAAAACAACCAATTACTACAGGACATGATACAATATATTTAATGACGATAACTAAAGTTCCTCGTGCATGGGATATTATCTGCAGATGTATGTCATGGCACCCCAAACATGTTGATCAGGCATACCAGGGGTGACAAGAGCAAACCACCGCTAAACCGATAATGTCTTTGCAGAGTGAACGCATCCCCACCAGACGATCATTCTGTGCAGGGGTCCTTTGCTGGCGGACATGTCCTCTCTTCGCAAACACCTCTCTCCATACACCAGGAAGTTTTCCACTACCTAACAGGTCTCAGCCAGCGTTAGTGTGCCCCAGTCAGCTCTTTAGAGGGGGCTGTGATTGAACACACACTGGGAGACTTATGACAATATATTAATATAAAATTTTCCACAACAACGCCCAGCGTATCCCAGCCGCAGGAATCGATGGAGCGCCCAGCGTATCCCGGCCGGAGGAATCAATGGAGCCCCAGCGTATCCCAGCCGCAGGAATCGGTGGATCGCCAGCGTATCCCAGCCGCAGGAATCGGCGAAGCGCCCAGCGTATCCCAGCCGCAGGAACCGATGGAGCGTCCAGCGTATCCCAGTTGCAGGAATCGGCGGAGCGCCCAGCGTATCCCAGTTGCAGGAATCGGCGGAGCGCCCAGCGTATCCAGGCCGCAGGAACCGATGGAGCGCCCAGCGTATCCCAGCTGCAGGAATCGGCGGAGCGCCCAGCGTATCCCAGCTGCAGGAACCGATGGAGCGCCCAACGTATCCCAGCTGCAGGAATCGGTGGAGCGCCCAGCGTATCCCGGCGGCAGGAATCGATGGAGCCCCAGCGTATCCCAGCCGCAGGAATCGGTGGAGCGCCAGCGTATCCCAGCCGCAGGAATCGGCGAAGCGCCCTGCGTATCCCAGCCGCAGGAACCGATGGAGCGTCCAGCGTATCCCAGCTGCAGGAATCGGCGGAGCGCCCAGCGTATCCCAGCCGCAGGAACCGATGGAGTGCCCAGCGTATCCCAGTCGCAGAAATCGGTGGAGCGCCCAGCGTATCCCAGCCGCAGGATTCGGTGGAGCGCTCAGCGTATCCCAGCCACAGGAATCGATGGAGCGCCCAAAGTATCCAAGCTGCAGGAATCGGTGGAGCCCCAGCGTATCCCAGCCGCAGGAATCAGGGAAGCGCCCAGCGTATCCCAGCCGCAGGAATCGACGGACGCCCAGCGTATCCCAGCCGCAGGAATCGGTGGAGCGCCCAGCGTATGCCAGCCGCAGAAATCGATGGAGCCCCAGCGTATCACAGCTGCAGGAATCGATGGAGCGCCCAGCGTATCCCAGCCCAGCGTATCCCAGCTGCAGGAATCGGTGGAGCGTCCAGCGTATCCCAGTCTCAGGAATCGATGGAGCGCCCAGCGTATCCCAGCTGCAGGAATCAGTGGAGCGCCCAGCGTATCCCAGCCCAGCGTATCCCAGCCCAGCGTATCCCAGCCGCAGGAATCGATGGAGCCCCAGTGTATCCCAGCCCAGTGTATCCCAGGCGCAGGAATCGATGGAGCGCCCAGCGTATCCCGGCCGCGGGAATCGATGGAGCGCCCAACATATCCCAGTCGCAGGAATCGATGGATCGCCCAGCGTACCCCCGCCGCAGGAATCGATGGTGCCCCAGCGTATCCCAGCCGCAGGAATCGATGGAGCCCCAGCATATCCCAGCCGCAGGAATCGATGGAGCCCCAGCGTATCCCAGCTGCAGGAATCGGTGGAGGGCCCAGCGTATCCCAGCCCAGCGTATCCCAGCCGCAGGAATCGATGGAGCCCCAGTGTATCCCAGCCGCAGGAATCGATGGAGCGCCAGCGTATCCCAGCCGCAGGAATCGATGGAGCCCCAGCGTATCCCAGCTGCAGGAATCGGTGGAGCGTCCAGCGTATCCCAGCCCAGCGTATCCCAGCTGCAGGAATCGATGGAGCGCCCAGCGTATCCCAGCCGCAGGAATCGATGGAGCCCCAGCGTATCCCAGCCGCAGGAATCGATGGAGCGCCCAGCGTATCCCAGCTGCAGGAATCGGTGGAGCGCCTAGCGTATCCCAGCCCAGCGTATCCCAGCCGCAGGAATCGATGGAGCCCCAGCCTATCCCAGCCGCAGGAATCGGTGGAGCGCCCAGCGTATCCCAGCCCAGCATATCCCCGCCGCAGGAATCGATGGAGCCCCAGCGTATCCCAGCCGCAGGAATCGATGGAGCCCCACCGTATCCCAGCCCCAGGAATCGATGGAGCGCCCAGCGTATCCCAGCCGCAGGAATCGATGGAGCCCCAGTGTATCCCAGCCCAGTGTATCCCGGCCGCAGGAATTAATGGAGCGCCCAGCGTATCCCGGCCGCAGGAATTAATGGAGCGCCCAGCGTATTCCAGACGCAGGAATCGATGGAGCGCCAAGCGTATCCCAGCTGCAGGAATCGGTGGAGCGCCCAGCGTATCCCAGTCTAAGGAATCGATGGAGTGCCCAGCGTATCCCAGCCGCAGGAATCGGCGGAGTGCCCAGCGTATCCCAGCCTCAGGAATCGGTGGAGCGCCCAGCGTATCCCAGCCGCAGGAATCGATGGAGCCCCAGCGTATCCCAGTCGCAGGAATCGATGGAGCCCCAGTGTATCCCAGCCGAAGGAATCGGTGGAGCGCCCAGCGTATCCCAGTCGCAGGAATCGATGGAGCGCCCATCGTATCCCAGTCGCAGGAATCGGTGGAGCGCCTAGCGTATCCCAGCCGCAGGAATCGGTGGAGCGCCCAGCGTATCCCAGCCACAGGAATCGATGGAACCCCAGTGTATTCCAGCCGCAGAAATCGATGGAGCACCCAGTGTATCCCAGCCACAGGAATCGGTGGAGCGTCCAGCGTATGCCAGCCGCAGGAATCGATGGAGACCCAGCGTATCCCAGCCGCAGGAATCGATGGAGCGCCCAGCGTATCCCAGCTGCAGGAATCGGTGGAGCGCCCAGCGTATCCCAGTCTAAGGAATCGATGGAACGCCCAGCGTATCCCAGTCGCAGGAATCGATGGAGCGCCCAGCGTATCCCAGTCGCAGGAATCGATGGAGCGCAAAGCGTATCCCCGTCGCAGGAATCGGTGGAGCGCCCACCATATCCCAGCTGCAGGAATCGATGGAGCGCCCAGCGTATCCCCGCCGCAGGAATCGATGGAGCCCCAGCGTATCCCAGTCGCAGGAATCGATGGAGCGCCCAGCGTATCCCAGCCCAGCGCATCCCAGCTGCAGGAATCGGTGGAGCGCCCAGCGTATCACCATATCCCAGCTGCAGGAATCGATGGAGCGCCCAGCGTATCCCAGTCTAAGGAATCGATGGAACGCCCAGCGTATCCCAGTCGCAGGAATCGATGGAGCGCCCAGCGTATCCCAGTCGCAGGAATCGATGGAGCGCAAAGCGTATCCCCGTCGCAGGAATCGGTGGAGCGCCCACCATATCCCAGCTGCAGGAATCGGTGGAGCGCCCAGCGTATCCCAGTCTAAGGAATCGATGGAGCGCCCAGCGTATCCCAGTCGCAGGAATCGATGGAGCGCCCAACATATCCCAGTCGCAGGAATCGATGGATCGCCCAGCGTATCCCCGCCGCAGGAATCGATGGAGCCCCAGCGTATCCCAGCCGCAGGAATCGATGGAGCCCCAGCGTATCCCAGCTGCATTAATCGGTGGAGCGCCCAGCGTATCCCAGCCCAGCGTATCCCAGCCGCAGGAATCGATGGAGCGCCCAGCGTATCCCAGCCGCAGGAATCGATGGAGCCCCAGCGTATCCCAGTCGCAGGAATCGATGGAGCCCCAGCGTATCCCAGCCACAGGAATCGATGGAGCGCCCAGCGTATCCCAGCCCAGCGTATCCCAGCTGCAGGAATCGGTGGAGCGCCCAGCGTATCCCAGCCCAGCGTATCCCAGCCGCAGGAATCGATGGAGCGTCCAGCGTGTCCCCGCTGCAGGAATCGATGGAGCCCCAGCGTATCTCAGCCACAGGAATCGATGGAGCCCCAGCGTATCCCAGCCGCAGGAATCGACGGAGCCCCAGCCTATCCCAGCCGCAGGAATCGGTGGAGCGCCCAGCGTATCCCAGCCCAGCATATCCCCGCCGCAGGAATCGATGGAGCCCCAGCGTATCCCAGCCGCAGGAATCGATGGAGCCCCACCGTATCCCAGCCCCAGGAATCGATGGAGCGCCCAGCGTATCCCAGCCCAGCGTATCCCAGCCCAGCGTATCCCAGCTGCATGAATCGGTGGAGCGCCCAGCATATCCCAGCCGCAGGAATCGATGGAGCGCCCAGCGTATCCCCGCCGCAGGAATCAATGGAGCCCTAGCGTATCCCAGCTGTAGGAATCAATGGAGCCCCAGCGTATCCCAGCCGCAGGAATTGGTGGAGCTCCCAGCGTATCCCAGCCCAGCGTATCCCCGCCGCAGGAATCGATGGAGCCCCAGCGTATCCCAGCCGGAGGAATCGATGGAGCCCCAGCGTATCCCAGCCGCAGGAATCGGTGGAGCGCTCAGCGTATCCCAGCCCAGCGTATCCCAGCCGCAGGAATCGATGGAGCGCCCAGCGTATGCCCGCCGCAGGAATCGATGGAGCCCCAGAGTATCCCAGCCGCAGGAATCGATGGAGCCCCAGCGTATCCCAGCCGCAGGAATCGATGGAGCGCCCAGCGTATCCCAGCCCAGTGTATCCCAGTCTCAGGAATCGATGGAGCGCCCAGCGTATCCCAGCCGCAGGAATCGATGGAGCGCCCACCGTATCCCAGTCGCAGGAATCGGTGGAGCGCCCAGCGTATTCCAGCCGCGGGAATCGGTGGAGCGCCAGCGTATCCCAGCCGCAGGAATCAATGGAGGGCCCAGAGTATCTCAGCCGCAGGAACCGATGGAGCGCCCAGCGTATCCCAGCCGCAGGAATCGGTGGAGCGCCCAGCGTATCCCAGCCGCAGGAATCGATGGAGCCCCAGCGTATCCCAGCCGCAGGAATCGATGGAGCCCCGGCGTATCCCAGCCGCAGGAATCGATGGAGCGCCCAGCGTATCCCAGCCCAACGTATCCCAGCCGCAGGAATCGATGGAGCGCCCAGCGTATCCCAGTCCAGTGTATCCCAGTCTCAGGAATCGATGGAGCGCCCAGCGTATCCCAGCCGCAGGAATCGATGGAGCGCCCACCGTATCCCAGTCGCAGGAATCGGTGGAGCGCCCAGCGTATCCCAGCCGCAGGAATCGGTGGAGCGCCAGCGTATCCCAGCCGCAGGAATCAATGGAGGGCCCAGCGTATCTCAGCCGCAGGAACCGATGGAGCGCCCAGCGTATCCCAGCCGCAGGAATCGGTGGAGCGCCCAGCGTATCCCAGCCGCAGGAATCGATGGAGCCCCAGCGTATCCCAGTCGCAGGAATCGGCGGAACACCCAGCGTATCCCAGCCGCAGGAATTGGCGGAGCCCCCAGCGTATCCCAGCCGCAGGAATCGCTGGAGCGCCCAGCGTATCCCAGCCGCAGAAATCGACGGAGCGCCCAGCGTATCCCAGCCGCAGGAATCGGCGGAGCGCCCAGCGCATCCCAGCAGCAGGAATCGATGGAGCGCCCAGCGTATCCCAGCTGCAGGAATCGATGGAGCACCCAGCGTATCCCAGCCGCAGGAATCGATGGAGCCCCAGTGTATCCCATCCCAGCGTATCCCAGCCGCAGGAATCGGTGGAGCCCCAGCGTATCCCAGCCGCAGGAATCGGTGGAGCGCCCAGCGTATCCCAGTCGCAGGAATCGATGGAGTGCCCAGCGTATCCCAGTCGCAGAAATCGGTGAAGCGCCCAGCGTATCCCAGCCGCAGGATTCGGTGGAGCGCTCAGCGTATCCCAGCCACAGGAATCGGTGGAGCGCCCAGCGTATCCCAGCTGCAGGAATCGGTGGAGCCCCAGCGTATCCCAGCCGCAGGAATCGATGGAGCGCCCAGCGTATCCCAGCCGCAGGAATCGACGGAGCACCCAGCGTATCCCAGCCGCAGGAATCGGTGGAGCGCCCAGCGTATTCCAGCCGCAGGAATTGATGGAGCTCCAGCGTATCCCAGCCGCAGGAATCGATGGAGCGCCCAGCGTATCCCAGCCCAGCATATCCCAGTCTCAGGAATCGGTGGAGCGCCCAGCGTATCCCAGTCTCAGGAATCGATGGAGCGCCCAGCGTATCCCAGTCGCAGGAATCGATGGAGCGCCCAGCGTATCCCAGCCGCAGGAATTGATGGAGCGCCCAGCGTATCCCAGCCGCAGGAATCGATGGAGCCCCAGTGTATCCCAGCCCAGCGTATCCCAGCCGCAGGAATCGGTGGAGCCCCAGCGTATCCTAGCCGCAGGAATCGGTGGAGCGCCCAGCGTATCCCAGTCGCGGGAATCGATGGAGTACCCAGCGTATCCCAGTCGCAGAAATCGGTGGAGCGCCCAGCGTATCCCAGCCTCAGGATTCGGTGGAGCGCTCAGCGTATCCCAACCAAAGGAATCAGTGGAGCGCCCAGCGTATCCCAGCTGCAGGAATCGGTGGAGCCCCAGCGTATCCCAGCCGCAGGAATCGATGGATCGCCCAGCGTATCCCAGCCGCAGGAATCGACGGAGTGCCCAGCGTATCCCAGCCGCAGGAATCGGTGGAGCGCCCAGCGTATTCCAGCTGCAGGATTCGATGGAGCTCCAGGGTATCCCAGCAGCAGGAATCGATGGAGCGCCCAGCGTATCCCAGCCCAGCGTATCCCAGCTGCAGGAATCGGTGGAGCGCCCAGCGTATCCCAGTCTCAGGAATCGATGGAGCGCCCAGCGTATCTCAGTCGCAGGAATCGATGGAGCGCCCAGCGTATCCCAGTCGCAGGAATTGATGGAGCGCCCAGCTTATCCCCGCCGCAGGAATCGATGGAGCGCCGAGCGTATCCCAGCCGCAGGAATCGATGGAGCCCCAGTGTATCCCAGCCCAGCGTATCCCAGCTGCAGGAATCGATGCAGCTCCAGCGTATCCCAGCCGCAGGAATCGATGGAGCGCCCAGCGTATCCCAGCCTAGCGTATCCCAGCCCAGCGTATCCCAGCTGCAGGAATCGGTGGAGCGCCCAGCATATCCCAGTCTAAGGAATCGATGGAGCTCCCAGCGTATCCCAGCCTCAGGATTCGGTGGAGCGCTCAGCGTATCCCAACCAAAGGAATCGGTGGAGCGCCCAGCGTATCCCAGCTGCAGGAATCGGTGGAGCCCCAGCATATCCCAGCCGCAGGAATCGATGGATCGCCCAGCGTATCCCAGCCGCAGGAATCGACGGACTGCCCAGCGTATCCCAGCCGCAGGAATCGGTGGAGCGCCCAGCGTATTCCAGCTGCAGGATTCGATGGAGCCCCAGCGTATCCCAGCCGTAGGAATCGATGGAGCGCCCAGCGTATCCCAGCTGCAGGAATCGGTGGAGCGCCCAGCGTATCCCAGTCTAAGGAATCGATGGAACGCCCAGCGTATCCCAGTCGCAGGAATCGATGGAGCGCCCAGCGTATCCCAGTCGCAGGAATCGATGGAGCCCCAGCGTATCCCAGCCGCAGGAATCGATGGAGCACCCAGCGTATCCCAGCTGCAGGAATCGGTGGAGCGCCCAGCGTATCCCAGTCTAAGGAATCGATGGAACGCCCAGCGTATACCAGTCGCAGGAATCGATGGAGCGCCCAGTGTATCCCACTCGCAGGAATCGATGGAGCGCAAAGCGTATCCCCGTCGCAGGAATTGGTGGAGCGCCCACCATATCCCAGCTGCAGGAATCGATGGAGCGCCCAGCGTATCCCCGCCGCAGGAATCGATGGAGCCCCAGCGTATCCCAGCCGCAGGAATCGATGGAGCGCCCAGCGTATCCCAGCCCAGCGTATCCCAGCTGCAGGAATCGGTGGAGCGCCCAGCGTATCCCAGCCCAGCGTATCCCAGCCGCAGGAATCGATGGAGCCCCAGTGTATCCAAGCCCAGTGTATCCCAGCCGCTGGAATCGATGGAGCGCCCAGCGTATCCCGGCCGCAGGAATCGATGGAGCGCCCAGCGTATCCCAGCCGTAGGAATCAGGGGAGCTCCCAGCGTATCCCAGCTGCAGGAATCGGTGGAGCGCCCAGCGTATCCCAGCCGCAGGAATCGATGGAGCCCCATCATATCCCAGTCACAGGAATCGATGGAGCCCCAGTGTATCCCAGCCCAGCATATCCCAGTCGCAGGAATCGGTGGAGCGCCCAGCGTATCCCGGCCGCAGGAATTATTGGAGCACCCAGCGTATCCCAGCCGCAGGAATCGATGGAGCACCCAGCGTATCCCAGCCGTAGGAATCAGGGGAGCTCCCAGCGTATCTCAGCCGCAGGAATCGGTGGAGCGCCCAGCGTATCCAAGCCGCAGGAATCGATGGAGCCCCATCGTATCCCAGTCACAGGAATTGATGGAGCCCCAGCGTATCCCAGCCCAGCATATCCCAGTCGCAGGAATCGGTGGAGCGCCCAGCGTATCCCAGCCGCAGGAATCGGTGGAGCGCCCAGCGTATCCCAACCACAGGAATCGATGGAGCCCCAGTGTATTCCAGCCGCAGGAATCAATGGAGCGCCCAGTGTATCCCAGCCGCAGGATTCGGTGGAGCGCCCAGCGTATGCCAGCCGCAGGAATCGATGGAGCCCCAGCGTATCCCAACCGCAGTATTCGATGGAGCGCCCAGCGTATCCCAGCTGCAGGAATCGGTGGAGCGCCCAGCGTATCCCAGTCTAAGGAATCGATGGAGCGCCCAGCGTATCCCAGTCGCAGGAATCGATGGAGCGCCCAACATATCCCAGTCACAGGAATCGATGGATCGCCCAGCGTATCCCTGCCGCAGGAATCGATGGAGCCCCAGCGTATCCCAGCCGCAGGAATCGATGGAGCCCCAGCGTATCCCAGCCGCAGGAATCGATGGAGCCCCAGCGTATCCCAGCTGCATTAATCGGTGAAGCGCCCAGCGTATCCCAGCCCAGCGTATCCCAGCCGCAGGAATCGATGGAGCGCCCAGCGTATCCCAGCCGCAGGAATCGATGGAGCCCCAGCCTATCCCAGTCGCAGGAATCGATGGAGCGCCCAGCGTATCCCAGCCCAGTGTATCCCAGCTGCAGGAATCGGTGGAGCGCCCAGCGTATCCCAGCCGCAGGAATCGATGGAGCGTCCAGCGTATCCCCGCTGCAGGAATCGATGGAGCCCCAGCGTATCTCAGCCACAGGAATCGATGGAGCGCCCAGCGTATCCCAGCCGCAGGAATCGATGGAGCCCCAGCGTATCCCAGCCGCAGGAATCGATGGAGCGCCCAGCGTATCCCAGCCCAGTGTATCCCAGCTGCAGGAATCGGTGGAGCGCCCAGCGTATCCCAGCCGCAGGAATCGATGGAGCGTCCAGCGTATCCCCGCTGCAGGAATCGATGGAGCCCAAGCGTATCTCAGCCACAGGAATCGATGGAGCCCCAGCGTATCCCAGCCGCAGGAATCGACGGAGCCCCAGCCTATCCCAGCCGCAGGAATCGGTGGAGCGCCCAGCGTATCCCAGCCCAGCATATCCCCGCCGCAGGAATCGATGGAGCCCCAGCGTATCCCAGCCGCAGGAATCGATGGAGCCCCACCGTATCCCAGCCCCAGGAATCGATGGAGCGCCCAGCGTATCCCAGCCCAGCGTATCCCAGCTGCATGAATCGGTGGAGCGCCCAGCGTATCCCAGCCGCAGGAATCGATGGAGCGCCCAGCGTATCCCCGCCGCAGGAATCAATGGAGCCCTAGCGTATCCCAGCTGTAGGAATCAATGGAGCCCCAGCGTATCCCAGCCGCAGGAATTGGTGGAGCTCCCAGCGTATCCCAGCCCAGCGTATCCCCGCCGCAGGAATCGATGGAGCCCCAGCGTATCCCAGCCGGAGGAATCGATGGAGCCCCAGCGTATCCCAGCCGCAGGAATCGGTGGAGCGCTCAGCGTATCCCAGCCCAGCGTATCCCAGCCGCAGGAATCGATGGAGCGCCCAGCGTATCCCCGCCGCAGGAATCGATGGAGCCCCAGAGTATCCCAGCCGCAGGAATCGATGGAGCCCCAGCGTATCCCAGCCGCAGGAATCGATAGAGCGCCCAGCGTATCCCAGCCCAGTGTATCCCCGTCTCAGGAATCGATGGAGCGCCCACCGTATCCCAGTCGCAGGAATCGGTGGAGCGCCCAGCGTATCCCAGCCGCAGGAATCGGTGGAGCGCCAGCGTATCCCAGCCGCAGGAATCAATGGAGGGCCCAGCGTATCTCAGCCGCAGGAACCAATGGAGCGCCCAGCGTATCCCAGCCGCAGGAATCGGTGGAGCGCCCAGTGTATCCCAGCCGCAGGAATCGATGGAGCCCCAGCGTATCCCAGCCGCAGGAATCGATGGAGCCCCGGCGTATCCCAGCCGCAGGAATCGATGGAGCGCCCAGCGTATCCCAGCACAACGTATCCCAGCCGCAGGAATCGGTGGAGCGCCCAGCGTATCCCAGCTGCAGGAATCGGTGGAGCGCCCAGCGTATGCCAGCCGCAGGAATCGATGGAGCGCCCACCGTATCCCAGTCGCAGGAATCGGTGGAGCGCCCAGCGTATCCCAGCCGCAGGAATCGGTGGAGCGCCAGCGTATCCCAGCCGCAGGAATCAATGGAGGGCCCAGCGTATCTCAGCCACAGGAACCGATGGAGCGCCCAGCGTATCCCAGCCGCAGGAATCGGTGGAGCGCCCAGCGTATCCCAGCCGCAGGAATCGATGGAGCCCCATCGTATCCCAGTCACAGGAATCGATGGAGCCCCAGTGTATCCCAGCACAGTGTATCCCAGCCGCAGGAATCGGTGGAGCGCCCAGCGTATCCCAGTCGCAGAAATCGGTGAAGCGCCCAGCGTATCCCAGCCGCAGGATTCGGTGGAGCGCTCAGCGTATCCCAGCCACAGGAATCGGTGGAGCGCCCAGCGTATCCCAGCTGCAGGAATCGGTGGAGCCCCAGCGTATCCCAGCCGCAGGAATCGATGGAGCGCCCAGCGTATCCCAGCCGCAGGAATCGACGGAGCACCCAGCGTATCCCAGCCGCAGGAATCGGTGGAGCGCCCAGCGTATTCCAGCCGCAGGATTGATGGAGCTCCAGCGTATCCCAGCCGCAGGAATCGATGGAGCGCCAGCGTATCCCAGCCCAGCGTATCCCAGTCTCAGGAATCGGTGGAGCGCCCAGCGTATCCCAGTCTCAGGAATCGATGGAGCGCCCAGCGTATTCCAGTCGCAGGAATCGATGGAGCGTCCAGCGTATCCCAGTCGCAAGAATTGATGGAGCGCCCAGCGTATCCCAGCCGCAGGAATCGATGGAGCCCCAGTGTATCCCAGCCCAGCGTATCCCAGCCGCAGGAATCGGTGGAGCCCCAGCGTATCCCAGCCGCAGGAATCGGTGGAGCGCCCAGCGTATCCCAGTCGCGGGAATCGATGGAGTACCCAGCGTATCCCAGTCGCAGAAATCGGTGGAGCGCCCAGCGTATCCCAGCTTCAGGATTCGGTGGAGCGCTCAGCGTATCCCAACCAAAGGAATCGGTGGAGCGCCCAGCGTATCCCAGCTGCAGGAATCGGTGGAGCCCCAGCGTATCCCAGCCGCAGGAATCGATGGATCGCCCAGCGTATCCCAGCCGCAGGAATCGACGGGGTGCCCAGCGTATCCCAGCCGCAGGAATCGGTGGAGCGCCCAGCGTATTCCAGCTGCAGGATTCGATGGAGCTCCAGCGTATCCCAGCCGCAGGAATCGATGGAGCGCCCAGCGTATCCCAGCCCAGCGTATCCCAGCTGCAGGAATCGGTGGAGCGCCCAGCGTATCCCAGTCTCAGGAATCGATGGAGCGCCCAGCGTATCCCAGTCGCAGGAATTGATGGAGCGCCCAGCTTATCCCCGCCGCAGGAATCGATGGAGCGCCCAGCGTATCCCAGCCGCAGGAATCGATGGAGCCCCAGTGTATCCCAGCCCAGCGTATCCCAGCTGCAGGAATCGATGCAGCTCCAGCGTATCCCAGCCGCAGGAATCGATGGAGCGCCCAGCGTATCCCAGCCCAGCGTATCCCAGCCCAGCGTATCCCAGCTGCAGGAATCGGTGGAGCGCCCAGCATATCCCAGTCTAAGGAATCGATGGAGCTCCCAGCGTATCCCAGTCGCAGGAATCGGTGGAGCGCCCAGCGTATCCCAGCTGCAGGAATCGGTGGAGCCCCAGCGTATCCCAGCCGCAGGAATCGATGGATCGCCCAGCGTATCCCAGCCGCAGGAATCGACGGACTGCCCAGCGTATCCCAGCCGCAGGAATCGGTGGAGCGCCCAGCGTATTCCAGCTGCAGGATTCGATGGAGCTCCAGCGTATCCCAGCCGCAGGAATCGATGGAGCGCCCAGCGTATCCCAGCCCAGCGTATCCCAGCTGCAGGAATCGGTGGAGCGCCCAGCGTATCCCAGTCTCAGGAATCGATGGAGCGCCCAGCATATCTCAGTCGCAGGAATCGATGGAGCGCCCAGCGTATCCCAGTCGCAGGAATTGATGGAGCGCCCAGCTTATCCCCGCCGCAGGAATCGATGGAGCCCCAGTGTATCCCAGCCCAGCGTATCCCAGCTGCAGGAATCGATGCAGCCCCAGCGTATCCCAGCCGCAGGAATCGATGGAGCGCCCAGCGTATCCCAGCCCAGCGTATCCCAGCTGCAGGAATCGGTGGAGCGCCCAGCATATCCCAGTCTAAGGAATCGATGGAGCTCCCAGCGTATCTCAGTCGCAGGAATCGATGGAGCGCCCAGCGTATCCCAGTCGCAGGAATCGATGGAGCGCCCAGCTTATCCCCGCCGCAGGAATCGATGGAGCGCCCAGCGTATCCCAGCCGCAGGAATCGATGGAGCCCCAGTGTATCCCAGCCCAGCGTATCCCAGCTGCAGGAATCGGTGGAGCCCCAGCGTATTCCAGCCGCAGGAATCAGTGGAGCGCCCAGTGTATCCCAGTCGCAGGAATCGATGGAGTGCCCAGCATATCCCAGTCGCAGAAATCGGTGGAGCGCCCAGCGTATCCCAGCCGCGGGATTCGGTGGAGCGCTCAGCGTATCCCAGCCACAGGAATCGATGGAGCCCAAGTGTATTCCAGCAGCAGGAATCGATGGAGCGCCCAGCGTATCCCAGCCAAAGGAATCGGTGGAGCGCCCAGCGTATCCCAGCTGCAGGAATCGGTGGAGCCCCAGCGTATCCCAGCTGCAGGAATCGGTGGAGCCCCAGCTTATCCCAGCCGCAGGAATCAGGGGAGCGCCCAGCGTATCCCAGCCACAGGAATCGACGGAGCGCCCAGCGTATCCCAGCCGCAGGAATCGGTGGAGCGCCCAGCGTATGCCAGCCGCAGGAATCGATGGAGCCCCAGCGTATCACAGCCGCAGGAATCAATGGAGCGCCCAGCGTATCCCAGCCCAGCGTATCCCATCTGCAGGAATCGGTGGAGCGCCCAGCGTATCCCAGTCGCAGGAATCGATGGAGCGCCCAGCTTATCCCCGCCGCAGGAATCGATGGAGCGCCCAGCGTATCCCAGCCGCAGGAATCGATGGAGCCACAGTGTATCCCAGCCCAGCGTATCCCAGCTGCAGGAATCGGTGGAGCCCCAGCGTATTCCAGCCGCAGGAATCAGTGGAGCGCCCAGTGTATCCCAGTCGCAGGAATCGATGGAGTGCCCAGCATATCCCAGTCGCAGAAATCGGTGGAGCGCCCAGCGTATCCTAGCCGCGGGATTCGGTGGAGCGCTCAGCGTATCCCAGCCACAGGAATCGATGGAGCCCAAGTGTATTCCAGCAGCAGGAATCGATGGAGCGCCCAGCGTATCCCAGCCAAAGGAATCGTTGGAGCGCCCAGCGTATCCCAGCTGCAGGAATCGGTGGAGCCCCAGCGTATCCCAGCTGCAGGAATCGGTGGAGCCCCAGCTTATCCCAGCCGCAGGAATCAGGGGAGCGCCCAGCGTATCCCAGCCACAGGAATCGACGGAGCGCCCAGCGTATCCCAGCCGCAGGAATCAGTGGAGCGCCCAGCGTATGCCAGCCGCAGGAATCGATGGAGCCCCAGCGTATCACAGCCGCAGGAATCAATGGAGCGCCCAGCGTATCCCAGCCCAGCGTATCCCATCTGCAGGAATCGGTGGAGCGCCCAGCGTATCCCAGTCTCAGGAATCGATGGAGCGCCCAGTGTATCCCAGCCCAGCGTATCCCAGCTGCAGGAATCAGTGGAGCGCCCAGCGTATCCCAGCCGCAGGAATCGATGGAGCACCAGTGTATCCCAGCCCAGTGTATCCCAGCCGCAGGAATTAATGGAGCGCCCAGCGTATTCCAGCCGCAGGAATTGATGGAGCGCCCAGCGTATCCCAGCCGCAGGAATCAGGGGAGCGCCCAGCGTATCCCAGCCGCAGGAATCAGGGGAGCGCCCAGCGTATCCCAGCCCCAGGAATCAGGGGAGCGCCCAGCGTATCCCAGCTGCAGGAATCGGTGGAGCGCCCAGCGTATCCCAGTCTCAGGAATCGATGGAGCGCCCAGTGTATCCCAGCCCAGCGTATCCCAGCTGCAGGAATCAGTGGAGCGCCCAGCGTATCCCAGCCGCAGGAATCGATGGAGCACCAGTGTATCCCAGCCCAGTGTATCCCAGCCGCAGGAATTAATGGAGCGCCCAGCGTATTCCAGCCGCAGGAATTGATGGAGCGCCCAGCGTATCCCAGCCGCAGGAATCAGGGGAGCGCCCAGCGTATCCCAGCCGCAGGAATCAGGGGAGCGCCCAGCGTATCCCAGCCCCAGGAATCAGGGGAGCGCCCAGCGTATCCCAGCTGCAGGAATCGGTGGAGCCCCAGCGTATTCCAGCCGCAGGAATCAGTGGAGCGCCCAGTGTATCCCAGTCGCAGGAATCGATGGAGTGCCCAGCATATCCCAGTCGCAGAAATCGGTGGAGCGCCCAGCGTATCCTAGCCGCGGGATTCGGTGGAGCGCTCAGCGTATCCCAGCCACAGGAATCGATGGAGCCCAAGTGTATTCCAGCAGCAGGAATCGATGGAGCGCCCAGCGTATCCCAGCCAAAGGAATCGGTGGAGCGCCCAGCGTATCCCAGCTGCAGGAATCGGTGGAGCCCCAGCGTATCCCAGCTGCAGGAATCGGTGGAGCCCCAGCTTATCCCAGCCGCAGGAATCAGGGGAGCGCCCAGCGTATCCCAGCCACAGGAATCGACGGAGCGCCCAGCGTATCCCAGCCGCAGGAATCGGTGGAGCGCCCAGCGTATGCCAGCCGCAGGAATCGATGGAGCCCCAGCGTATCACAGCCGCAGGAATCAATGGAGCGCCCAGCGTATCCCAGCCCAGCGTATCCCATCTGCAGGAATCGGTGGAGCGCCCAGCGTATCCCAGTCTCAGGAATCGATGGAGCGCCCAGTGTATCCCAGCCCAGCGTATCCCAGCTGCAGGAATCAGTGGAGCGCCCAGCGTATCCCAGCCGCAGGAATCGATGGAGCACCAGTGTATCCCAGCCCAGTGTATCCCAGCCGCAGGAATTAATGGAGCGCCCAGCGTATTCCAGCCGCAGGAATTGATGGAGCGCCCAGCGTATCCCAGCCGCAGGAATCAGGGGAGCGCCCAGCGTATCCCAGCCGCAGGAATCAGGGGAGCGCCCAGCGTATCCCAGCCCCAGGAATCAGGGGAGCGCCCAGCGTATCCCAGCTGCAGGAATCGATGGAGCCCCAACGTATCCCAGTCACAGGAATCGATGGAGCCCCAGTGTATCCCAGCCCAGTGTATCCCAGCCGCAGGAATTGGTGGAGCGCCCAGCTTATTCCAGTCGCAGGGATCGATGGAGCGCCCAGCGTATCCCAGTCACAGGAATCGGTGGAGCGCCCAGCGTATCCCAGCCGAAGGAATCGGTGGAGCGCCCAGCGTATCCCAGCCACAGGAATCGATGGAGCCCCAGTGTATACCAGCCGCAGGAATCGGTGGAGCGCCCAGCGTATGCCAGCCGCAGAAATCGATGGAGCGCCCAGCGTATCCCAGCCCAGCGTATCCCAGCTGCAGGAATCGATGGAGCGCCCAGCGTATCCCAGTCTCAGGAATCGATGGAGCGCCCAACGTATCCCAGTCGCAGGAATCGATGGAGAGCCCAGGGTATCCCCGCCGCAGTAATCGATGGAGCCCCAGCGTATCCCAGCCGCAGGTATCGATGGAGCGCCCAGCGTATCCCAGCCCAGCGTATCCCAGCTGCAGGAATCGGTGGAGCGCCCAGCGTATCCCAGCCACAGGAATCGATGGAGCGCCCAGCGTATCCCAGCCCAGCGTATCCCAGCTGCAGGGATTGGTGGAGCGCCCAGCGTATCCCAGCCCAGCGTATCCCAGCCGCAGGAATCGATGGAGCGCCCAGCGTATCCCAGCCCAGCGTATCCCAGTCTCAGGAATCGATGGATCGCCCAGCGTATCCCAGCCGCAGGAATCGATGGAGCGCCCAGCTTATCCCAGTCGCAGGAATCGGTGGAGCGCCCAGCGTATCCCAGCTGCAGGAATTGGTGGAGCGCCCAGAGTATCCCAGCCCAGCGTATCCCAGCTGCAGGAATTGGTGGAGTGCCCAGCGTATCCCAGTCTCAGGAATCGATGGAGCGCCCAGCGTATCCCAGTCGCAGGAATCGATAAAGCGCCCAGCGTATCCCAGCCGCAGGAATCGATGGAGCCCCAGCGTATCCCAGCCGCAGGAATCGGCGGAGCGCCCAGCGTATCCTAGCCGCAGGAATCGGTGGAGCACCCAGCGTATCCCAGCCGCAGGAATCGATGGAGCGCCCAGCTTATCCCAGTCGCAGGAATTGGTGGAGCGCCCAGCGTATCCCAGTCGCAGGAATTGGTGGAGCGCCCAGAGTATCCCAGCCCAGCGTATCCCAGCTGCAGGAATCGGTGGAGCGCCCAGCGTATCCCAGTCTCAGGAATCGATGGAGCGCCAGCGTATCCCAGCCGCAGGAATCGATGGAGCCCCAGCGTATCCCAGCTGCAGGAATCGGTGGAGCGCCCAGCGTATCCCAGCCGCAGGAATCGATGGAGCCCCAGCGTATCCTAGTCGCAGGAATCGATGGAGCCCCAGTGTATCCCAGCCCAGCGTATCCCAGCCACAGGAATCGATGGAGCCCCAGTGTATTCCAGCCGCAGGAATCGATGGAGCGCCCAGTGTATCCCAGCCACAGAAATTGGTGGAGCGCCCAGCGTATGCCAGCCGCAGGAATCGATGGAGCCCCAGCGTATCCCAGCCGCAGGAATCGATGGAGCGCCCAGCGTATCCCAGTCTAATGAATCGGCGGAGCGCCTAGCGCATCCCAGCCTTAGGAATCGATGGAGCGCCCAGCGTATCCCAGTCTCAGGAATCGATGGAGCGCCCAGCGTATCCCAGTCGCAGGAATCGATGGAGCGCCCAGCGTGTCCCAGTCGCAGGAATCGATGGAGCGCCCAGCGTATCCCAGCCGCAGGAATCGATGGAGCGCCCAGCGTATCCCAGCCGCAGGAATCGATGGAGCGCCCAGCGTATCCCAGCCGCAGGAATCGATGGAACCCCAGTGTATCCCAGCCCAGCGTACCCCAGCCGCAGGAATCGGTGGAGCCCCAGCGTATCCCAGCCGCAGGAATCGGTTGAGCGCCCAGCGTATCCCAGTCGCAGGAATCGATGGAGTGCCCAGCATATCCCAGCCGCAGGAAAAGACGGAGCACCCAGCGTATCCCAGCCGCAGTAATCGATGGAGCTGCAGCGTATCCCAGCCGCAGGAATCGATGAAGCGCCCAGCGTATCCCAGCCCAGCGTATCCCAGGTGCAGGAATCGTTGGGAGCGCCCAGCATATCCCAGTCTCAGGAATCGATGGAGCGCCCAGCGTATCCCAGTCGCAGGAATCGATGGACCGCCCAGCGTATCCCAGTCGCAGGAATCGATGGAGCGCCCAGCGTATCCCGGCCGCAGAAATCGATGGAGCGTACAGCGTATCCCAGCCGCAGGAATCGATGGAACCCCAGTGTATCCCAGCCCAGCGTATCCCAGCCGCAGGAATTGGTGGAGCCCCAGCGTATCCCAGCCGCAGGAATCGGTGGAGCGCCCAGCGTATCCCAGTCGCAGAAATCGGTGGAGTGCCCAGCGTATCCCAGCCGCAGGATTCGGTGGAGCGCCCAGCGTATCCCAGCTGCAGGAATCGGTGGAGCCCCAGCGTATCCCAGCCTCAGGAATCGATGGAGCGCCCAGCGTATCCCAGCCGCAGGAATTGACGGAGCACCCAGCGTATCCCAGCCGCAGGAATCGGTGGAGCGCCCAGCGTATGCCAGCCGCAGGAATCGATGGAGCTCCAGCGTATCCCAGCCGCAGGAATCGATGGAGCGCCCAGCGTATCCCAGCCCGGCGTATCCCAGCTGCAGGAATCGGTGGAGCGCCCAGCGTATCCCAGTCTCAGGAATCGATGGAGCGCCCAGCATATCCCAGTCGCAGGAATCGATGGAGCGCCCAGCGTATCCCAGCCGCAGGAATCGACGGAGCACCCAGCGTATCCCAGCCGCAGGAATCTGTGGGAGCGCCCAGCGTATGCCAGCCACAGGAATCGATGGAGCGCCCAGCGTATCCCAGGCCAGCATATCCCAGCTGCAGGAATCGGTGGAGCGCCCAGTGTATCCCAGTCTCAGGATTCGATGGAGCGCTCAGCGTATCCCAGTCGCAGAAATCGATTGAGCGCCCAGCGTATCCCAGTCGCAGGAATCGGTGGAGCGCCCAGCGTATCCCAGTCTTAGGAATCGATGGAGCGCCCAGAGTATCCCAGTCTCAGGAATCGATGGAGCGCCCAGCGTATCCCAGCCGCAGGAATCGATGGAGCGGCCAGCATATCCCATCCCAGCGCATCCCAGCTGCAGGAATCGGTGGAGCGCCCAGCGTATCCCAGCCCAGCGTATTCCAGCCACAGGAATCGATGGAGCGCCCAGCATATCCCAGGCCAGCGTATCCCAGCTGCAGGAATCGTTGGAGCGCCCAGAGTATCCCAGTCTCAGGATTCGATGGAGCGCCCAGCGTATCCCAGTCGCAGGAATCGATGGAGCGCCCAGCATATCCCAGTCGCAGGAATCGGAGCGCCCAGCGTATTCCAGTCTCAGGAATCGATGGAGCGCCCAGCGTATCCCAGTTTCAGGAATCGATGGAGCGCCCAGCGTATCCAAGTCGCAGGAATCGACGGAGCACCCAGCGTATCCCAGCCACAGGAATCGATGGAGCGCCCAGCATATCCCAGCCCAGCGCATCCCAGCTGCAGGAATCGGTGGAGCGCCCAGCGTATCCCAGCCCAGCGTATTCCAGCCGCAGGAATCGATGGAGCGCCCAGCGTATCCCAGCTGCAGGAATCGGTGGAGCACCCAGCGTATCCCAGTCTCAGGAATCGATGAAGCGCCCAGCGTATCCCAGCCGCAGGAATCGGCGGAGCACCCAGCGTATCCCAGCCGCAGGAATCGGTGGAGTGCCCAGCGTATCCCAGCCGCAGGAATCAGTGGAGCGCCCAGCGTATCCCAGCCGCAGGAATCGATGGAGCCCCAGCGTATCCTAGTCGCAGGAATCGATGGAGCCCCAGTGTATCCCAGCCCAGCGTATCCCAGCCACAGGAATCGATGGAGCTCCAGTGTATTCCAGCCGCAGGAATCGATGGAGCACCCAGTGTATCCCAGCCGCAGGAATCGGTGGAGTGCCCAGCGTATCCAAGCCGCAGGAATCAGTGGAGCGCCCAGCGTATCCCAGCCGCAGGAATCGATGGAGCCCCAGCGTATCCTAGTCGCAGGAATCGATGGAGCCCCAGTGTATCCGAGCCCAGCGTATCCCAGCCACAGGAATCGATGGAGCTCCAGTGTATTCCAGCCGCAGGAATCGATGGAGCACCCAGTGTATCCCAGCCGCAGGAATCGGTGGAGCGCCCAGCGTATGCCAGCCGCAGGAATCGATGCAGCACCAGCGTATCCCAGCCGCAGGAATCGATGGAGCGCCCAGCGTATCCCAGTCGCAGGAATCGATGAGCGCCCAGCGTATCCCAGCCCGGCGTATCCCAGCTGCAGGAATCGGTGGAGCGCCCAGCGTATCCCAGTCTCAGGAATCGATGGAGCGCCCAGCATATCCCAGTCGCAGGAATCGATGGAGCGCCCAGCGTATCCCAGCCGCAGGAATCGACGGAGCACCCAGCGTATCCCAGCCGCAGGAATTTGTGGGAGCGCCCAGCGTATGCCAGCCACAGGAATCGATGGAGCGCCCAGCGTATCCCAGGCCAGCATATCCCAGCTGCAGGAATCGGTGGAGCGCCCAGCGTATCCCAGTCGCAGGAATCGATTGAGCGCCCAGCGTATCCCAGTCGCAGGAATCGGTGGAGCGCCCAGCGTATCCCAGTCTTAGGAATCGATGGAGCGCCCAGAGTATCCCAGTCTCAGGAATCGATGGAGCGCCCAGCGTATCCCAGCCGCAGGAATCGATGGAGCGGCCAGCATATCCCATCCCAGCGCATCCCAGCTGCAGGAATCGGTGGAGCGCCCAGCGTATCCCAGCCCAGCGTATTCCAGCCACAGGAATCGATGGAGCGCCCAGCATATCCCAGGCCAGCGTATCCCAGCTGCAGGAATCGGTGGAGCGCCCAGAGTATCCCAGTCTCAGGATTCGATGGAGCGCCCAGCGTATCCCAGTCGCAGGAATCGATGGAGCGCCCAGCATATCCCAGTCGCAGGAATCGGAGCGCCCAGCGTATTCCAGTCTCAGGAATCGATGGAGCGCCCAGCGTATCCCAGTCTGAGGAATCGATGGAGCGCCCAGCGTATCCCAGTCGCAGGAATCGACGGAGCACCCAGCGTATCCCAGCCACAGGAATCGATGGAGCGCCCAGCATATCCCAGCCCAGCGCATCCCAGCTGCAGGAATCGGTGGAGCGCCCAGCGTATCCCAGCCCAGCGTATTCCAGCCGCAGGAATCGATGGAGCGCCCAGCGTATCCCAGCTGCAGGAATCGGTGGAGCACCCAGCGTATCCCAGTCTCAGGAATCGATGAAGCGCCCAGCGTATCCCAGCCGCAGGAATCGGCGGAGCACCCAGCGTATCCCAGCCGCAGGAATAGGTGGAGTGCCCAGCGTATCCCAGCTGCAGGAATCAGTGGAGCGCCCAGCGTATCCCAGCCGCAGGAATCGATGGAGCCCCAGCGTATCCTAGTCGCAGGAATCGATGGAGCCCCAGTGTATCCCAGCCCAGCGTATCCCAGCCACAGGAATCGATGGAGCTCCAGTGTATTCCAGCCGCAGGAATCGATGGAGCACCCAGTGTATCCCAGCCGCAGGAATCGGTGGAGTGCCCAGCGTATCCCAGCCGCAGGAATCAGTGGAGCGCCCAGCGTATCCCAGCCGCAGGAATCGATGGAGCCCCAGCGTATCCTAGTCGCAGGAATCGATGGAGCCCCAGTGTATCCCAGCCCAGCGTATCCCAGCCACAGGAATCGATGGAGCTCCAGTGTATTCCAGCCGCAGGAATCGATGGAGCACCCAGTGTATCCCAGCCGCAGGAATCGGTGGAGCGCCCAGCGTATGCCAGCCGCAGGAATCGATGCAGCACCAGCGTATCCCAGCCGCAGGAATCGATGGAGCGCCCAGCGTATCCCAGTCGCAGGAATCGATGAGCGCCCAGCATATCCCCGCCGCAGGAATCGATGGAGCGCCCAGCGTATCCCAGTCGCAGGAATCGATGGAGTGCCCAGCGTATCCCAGCCGCAGGAATCGGTGGAGCGCCCAGCGTATCCCAGTCGCAGAAATCGGTGGAGCGCCCAGCGTATCCCAGTCGCGGGATTCGGTGGAGCGCTCAGCGTATCCCAGCCACTCGATGGAGCCCCAGTGTATTCCAGCAGCAGGAATCGATGGAGCGTCCAGCGTATCCCAGCCAAAGGAATCGGTGGAGCGCCCAGCGTATCTCAGCTGCAGGAATCGGTGGAGCCCCAGCGTATCCCAGCTGCAGGAATCGGTGGAGCCCCAGCATATCCCAGCCGCAGGATTCAGGGGAGCGCCCAGCGTATCCCAACCGCAGGAATCGACGGAGCGCCCAGCGTATCCCAGCCGCAGGAATAGGTGGAGCGCCCAGCGTATGCCAGCCGCAGGAATCGATGGAGCCCCAGCGTATCACAGCCGCAGGAATCGATGGAGCGCACAGCGTATCCCAGCCCAGCATATCCCAGCTGCAGGAATCGGTGGAGCGCCCAGCGTATTCCAGTCTCAGGAATCGATGGAGCGCCCAGCGTATCCCAGCCCAGCGTATCCCAGCTGCAGCAATCAGTGGAGCGCCCAGCGTATCCCAGCCCAGGGTATCCCAGCCGCAGGAATCGATGGAGCCCCAGTGTATCCCAGCCCAGTGTATCCCAGCCGCAGGAATTAATGGAGCGCCCAGCGTATTCCAGCCGCAGGAATCGATGGAGCGCCCAGCGTATCCCAGCCGCAGGAATCAGGGGAGCGTCCAGCGTATCCCAGCCGCAGGAATCAGGGGAGCGCCCAGCGTATCCCAGCCCCAGGAATCAGGGGAGCGCCCAGCATATCCCAGCCGCAGGAATCGATGGAGCCCCAACGTATCCCAGTCACAGGAATCGATGGAGCCCCAGTGTATCCCATCCCAGTGTATCCAAGCCGCAGGAATCGGTGGAGCGCCCAGCGTATCCCAGCCAAAGGAATCGGTGGAGCGCCCAGCGTATCTCAGCTGCAGGAATCGGTGGAGCCCCAGCGTATCCCAGCTGCAGGAATCGGTGGAGCCCCAGCGTATCCCAGCCGCAGGAATAGGTGGAGCGCCCAGCGTATGCCAGCCGCAGGAATCGATGGAGCCCCAGCGTATCACAGCCGCAGGAATCGATGGAGCGCCCAGCGTATCCCAGCCCAGCATATCCCAGCTGCAGGAATCGGTGGAGCGCCCAGCGTATCCCAGTCTCAGGAATCGATGGAGCGCCCAGTGTATCCCAGCCCAGCGTATCCCAGCTGCAGGAATCAGTGGAGCTCCCAGCGTATCCCAGCCCAGCGTATCCCAGCCGCAGGAATCGATGGAGCCCCAGTGTATCCCAGCCCAGTGTATCCTAGCCGCGGGAATTAATGGAGCGCCCAGCATATTCCAGCCGCAGGAATCGATGGAGCGCCCAGCGTATCCCACCCGCAGGAATCAGGGGAGCGTCCAGCGTATCCCAGCTGCAGGAATCAGGGGAGCGCCCAGCGTATCCCAGCCCTAGGAATCAGGGGAGCGCCCAGCATATCCCAGCCGCAGGAATCGATGGAGCCCCAACGTATCCCAGTCACAGGAATCGATGGAGCCCCAGTGTATCCCATCCCAGTGTATCCAAGCCGCAGGAATCGGTGGAGCGCCCAGCGTATTCCAGTCGCAGGGATCGATGGAGCGCCCAGCGTATCCCAGTCACAGGAATCGGTGGAGCGCCCAGCGTATCCCAGCCGCAGTAATCGGTGGAGCGCCCAGCGTATCCCAGCCACATGAATCGATGGAGCCCCAGTGTATTCCAGCCGCAGGAATCGATGGACCGCCCAGTGTACCCCAGCCGCAGGAATCGGTGGAGCGCCCAGCGTATGCCAGCCGCAGAAATCGATGGAGCCCCTGCATATCCCAGCCGCAGGAATTGATGGAGCGCCCAGCGTATCCCAGCCCAGCGTATCCCAGCTGCAGGAATTGGTGGAGCGCCCGGCGTATCCCAGCCGCAGGAATCGATGGAGCGCCCAGCGTATCCCAGCCCAGAGTATCCCAGCTGCAGGAATTGGTGGAGCGCCCAGCGTATCCCAGTCGCAAGAATCGATGGAGCGCCCAGCGTATCCCCGCCGCAGGAATCGATGGAGCCCCAGCGTATCACAGCCGCAGGAATCGATGGAGCGCCCAGCGTATCCCAGCCCAGCATATCCCAGCTGCAGGAATCGGTGGAGCGCCCAGCGTATCCCAGTCTCAGGAATCGATGGAGCGCCCAGTGTATCCCAGCCCAGCGTATCCCAGCTGCAGGAATCAGTGGAGCTCCCAGCGTATCCCAGCCCAGCGTATCCCAGCCGCAGGAATCGATGGAGCCCCAGTGTATCCCAGCCCAGTGTATCCTAGCCGCGGGAATTAATGGAGCGCCCAGCATATTCCAGCCGCAGGAATCGATGGAGCGCCCAGCGTATCCCACCCGCAGGAATCAGGGGAGCGTCCAGCGTATC
The DNA here is from genome assembly GCF_042186555.1 of Aquarana catesbeiana. Lineage (NCBI taxonomy): Eukaryota > Metazoa > Chordata > Amphibia > Anura > Ranidae > Aquarana > Aquarana catesbeiana. The sequence continues at coordinate 245,988,950 of NC_133326.1, read as the reverse complement.
CCAGCTGCAGGAATCAGGGGAGCGCCCAGCGTATCCCAGCCCTAGGAATCAGGGGAGCGCCCAGCATATCCCAGCCGCAGGAATCGATGGAGCCCCAACGTATCCCAGTCACAGGAATCGATGGAGCCCCAGTGTATCCCATCCCAGTGTATCCAAGCCGCAGGAATCGGTGGAGCGCCCAGCGTATTCCAGTCGCAGGGATCGATGGAGCGCCCAGCGTATCCCAGTCACAGGAATCGGTGGAGCGCCCAGCGTATCCCAGCCGCAGTAATCGGTGGAGCGCCCAGCGTATCCCAGCCACATGAATCGATGGAGCCCCAGTGTATTCCAGCCGCAGGAATCGATGGACCGCCCAGTGTACCCCAGCCGCAGGAATCGGTGGAGCGCCCAGCGTATGCCAGCCGCAGAAATCGATGGAGCCCCTGCATATCCCAGCCGCAGGAATTGATGGAGCGCCCAGCGTATCCCAGCCCAGCGTATCCCAGCTGCAGGAATTGGTGGAGCGCCCGGCGTATCCCAGCCGCAGGAATCGATGGAGCGCCCAGCGTATCCCAGCCCAGAGTATCCCAGCTGCAGGAATTGGTGGAGCGCCCAGCGTATCCCAGTCGCAAGAATCGATGGAGCGCCCAGCGTATCCCCGCCGCAGGAATCGATGGAGCGCCCAGCGTATCCCCGCTGCAGAAATCGATGGAGCCCCAGCGTATCCCAGCCGCAGGAATCGATGGAGCGCCCAGCATATCCCAGCCCAGCGTATCCCAGCTGCAGGAATTGGTGGAGCGCCCGGCGTATCCCAGCCGCAGGAATCGATGGAGCGCCCAGCGTATCCCAGCCCAGAGTATCCCAGCTGCAGGAATTGGTGGAGCGCCCAGTGTATCCCAGCCGCAGGAATTGTTGGAGCACCCTGCATATTCCAGTCGCAGGAATCGATGGAGCGCCCAGTGTATCCAAGTCGCAGGAATCGGTGGAGCGCCCAGCGTATCCCAGCCGCAGGAATCGATGGAGCCCCATCGTATCCCAGTCACAGGAATCGATGGAGCCCCACTGTATCCCAGCACAGTGTATCCCAGCCGCAGGAATCGGTGGAGTGCCCAGCGTATCCCAGCCGCAGGAATCGGTGGAGCGCTCAGCGCATCCCAGCCACAGGAATCGATGGAGCCCCAGTGTATTCCAGCAGCAGGAATCGATGGAGCGCCCAGCGTATCCCAGCTGCAGGAATCGGTGGAGCCCCAGCATATCCCAGCCGCAGGAATCAGGGGAGCGCCCAGCGTATCCCAGCCGCAGGAATCGACGGAGCGCCCAGCGTATCCCTGCCGCAGTAATCGATGGAGCCCCATCGTATCCCAGTCACAGGAATCGATGGAGCCCCAGTGTATCCCAGCACAGTGTATCCCAGCCGCAGGAATCGGTGGAGCGCCCTGCGTATTCCAGTCGCAGGAATCGATGGAGCGCCCAGCGTATCCCAGTCGCAGGAATCGGTGGAGCGCCCAGCTTATCCCAGCCACAGGAATCGATGGAGCCCCAGTGTATTCCAGCCGCAGGAATCGATGGAGCGCCCAGCGTATGCCAGCCGCAGGAATCGATGGAGGCCCAGCGTATCCCAGCCGCAGGAATCGATGGAGCGCCCAGCGTATCCCAGCCCAGCGTATCCCAGCTGCAGGAATCGATGGAGCGCCCAACGTATCCCAGCCGCAGGAATCGATGGAGCGCCCAGCGTATCCCCGCCGCAGGAATCGATGGAGCCCCAGCGTATCCCAGCCGCAGGAATCGATGGAGCGCCCAGCGTATCCCAGCTGCAGGAATTGGTGGAGCGCCCGGCGTATCCCAGCCGCAGGAATCGATGGAGCGCCCAGCGTATCCCAGCCCAGAGTATCCCAGCTGCAGGAATTGGTGGAGCGCCCAGCGTATCCCAGTCGCAGGAATCGATGGAGCGCCCAGCGTATCCCCGCCGCAGGAATCGATGGAGCGCCCAGCGTATCCCCGCTGCAGAAATCGATGGAGCCCCAGCGTATCCCAGCCGCAGGAATCGATGGAGCGCCCAGCATATCCCAGCCCAGCGTATCCCAGCTGCAGGAATTGGTGGAGCGCCCGGCGTATCCCAGCCGCAGGAATCAATGGAGCGCCCAGCGTATCCCAGCCCAGAGTATCCCAGCTGCAGGAATTGGTGGAGCGCCCAGCGTATCCCAGTCGCAGGAATCGATGGAGCGCCCAGCGTATCCCCGCCGCAGGAATCGATGGAGCGCCCAGCGTATCCCAGCCGCAGGAATCGATGGAGTGCCCAGCGTATCCCAGCCGCAGGAATCGATGGAGCGCCCAGCGTATCCCAGCCGCAGGAATCGATGGAGCGCCCAGCGTATCCCAGCCCAGCGAATCCCAGCTGCAGGAATCGATGGAGCGCCCAGCGTATCCCAGCCGCAGGAATCGATGGAGCGCCCAGCATATCCCAGCCGCAGGAATCGATGGAGCGCCCAGCGTATCCCAGCCCAACGTATCCCAGCTGCAGGAATCGATGGAGCGCCCAGCGTATCCCAGCCGCAGGAATCGATGGAGCGCCCAGCGTATCCCAGCCGCAGGAATCGATGGAGTGCCCAGCGTATCCCAGCCCAGCGTATCCCAGCTGCAGGAATCGATGGAGCGCCCAGCGTATCCAAGCCGCAGGAATCGATGGAGCGCTAAGCGTATCCCAGCCCAGTGTATCCCAGCTGCAGGAATCGGTGGAGCGCCCAGCATATCCCAGTCGCAGGAATCGATGGAGCGCCCAACGTATCCCAGTCGCAGGAATCGATGGAGCCCCAGCATATCCCAGCCGCAGGAATCGATGGAGCGCCCAGCGTATCCCAGCCCAGCGTATCCCAGCTGCAGGAATCGATGGAGCGCCCAGCGTATACCAGCCGCAGGAATCGATGGAGCGCCCAGCGTATCCCAGTCACAGGAATCGATGGAGCGCCCAACGTATCCCAGTCGCAGGAATCGATGGAGCGCCCAGCGTATCCCCGCCGCAGGAATCGATGGAGCCCCAGCGTATCCCAGCCGCAGGAATCGATGGAGCGCCCAGCATATCCCAGTCCAGCGTATCCCAGCTGCAGGAATTGGTGGAGCGCCCAGCGTATCCCAGCCGCAGGAATCGATGGAGCGCCCAGCGTATCCCAGCCCAGCGTATCCCAGCTGCAGGAATTTGTGGAGCGCCCAGCGTATCCCAGTCGCAGGAATCGATGGAGCGCCCAGCGTATCCCCGCCGCAGGAATCGATGGAGCGCCCAGCGTATCCCAGCCGCAGGAATCGATGGAGCGCCCAGCGTATCCCAGCCGCAGGAATCGATGGAGCGCCCAGCGTATCCCAGCCGCAGGAATCGATGGAGCGCCCAGCGTATCCCAGCCCAGCGTATCCCAGCTGCAGGAATCGATGGAGCGCCCAGCGTATCCCAGCCGCAGGAATCGATGGAGCGCCCAGCGTATCCCAGCCCAGCGTATCCCAGCTGCAGGAATCGATGGAGCGCCCAGCGTATCCCAGCCGCAGGAATTGATGGAGCGCCCAGCGTATCCCAGCCGCAGGAATCGATGGAGCGCCCAGCGTATTCCAGCCCAGCGTATCCCCGCCGCAGGAATCGATGGAGCCCCAGCGTATCCCAGCCGCAGGAATCGATGGAGCGCCCAGCGTATCCCAGCTGCAGGAATTGGTGGAGCGCCCGGCGTATCCCAGCCGCAGGAATCGATGGAGCGCCCAGCGTATCCCAGCCCAGAGTATCCCAGCTGCAGGAATTGGTGGAGCGCCCAGCGTATCCCAGTCGCAGGAATCGATGGAGCGCCCAGCGTATCCCCGCCGCAGGAATCGATGGAGCGCCCAGCGTATCCCCGCTGCAGAAATCGATGGAGCCCCAGCGTATCCCAGCCGCAGGAATCGATGGAGCGCCCAGCATATCCCAGCCCAGCGTATCCCAGCTGCAGGAATTGGTGGAGCGCCCGGCGTATCCCAGCCGCAGGAATCGATGGAGCGCCCAGCGTATCCCAGCCCAGAGTATCCCAGCTGCAGGAATTGGTGGAGCGCCCAGCGTATCCCAGTCGCAGGAATCGATGGAGCGCCCAGCGTATCCCCGCCGCAGGAATCGATGGAGCGCCCAGCGTATCCCAGCCGCAGGAATCGATGGAGTGCCCAGCGTATCCCAGCCGCAGGAATCGATGGAGCGCCCAGCGTATCCCAGCCGCAGGAATCGATGGAGCGCCCAGCGTATCCCAGCCCAGCGAATCCCAGCTGCAGGAATCGATGGAGCGCCCAGCGTATCCCAGCCGCAGGAATCGATGGAGCGCCCAGCATATCCCAGCCGCAGGAATCGATGGAGCGCCCAGCGTATCCCAGCCCAACGTATCCCAGCTGCAGGAATCGATGGAGCGCCCAGCGTATCCCAGCCGCAGGAATCGATGGAGCGCCCAGCGTATCCCAGCCGCAGGAATCGATGGAGTGCCCAGCGTATCCCAGCCCAGCGTATCCCAGCTGCAGGAATCGATGGAGCGCCCAGCGTATCCAAGCCGCAGGAATCGATGGAGCGCTAAGCGTATCCCAGCCCAGTGTATCCCAGCTGCAGGAATCGGTGGAGCGCCCAGCATATCCCAGTCGCAGGAATCGATGGAGCGCCCAACGTATCCCAGTCGCAGGAATCGATGGAGCCCCAGCATATCCCAGCCGCAGGAATCGATGGAGCGCCCAGCGTATCCCAGCCCAGCGTATCCCAGCTGCAGGAATCGATGGAGCGCCCAGCGTATACCAGCCGCAGGAATCGATGGAGCGCCCAACGTATCCCAGTCACAGGAATCGATGGAGCGCCCAACGTATCCCAGTCGCAGGAATCGATGGAGCGCCCAGCGTATCCCCGCCGCAGGAATCGATGGAGCCCCAGCGTATCCCAGCCGCAGGAATCGATGGAGCGCCCAGCATATCCCAGTCCAGCGTATCCCAGCTGCAGGAATTGGTGGAGCGCCCAGCGTATCCCAGCCGCAGGAATCGATGGAGCGCCCAGCGTATCCCAGCCGCAGGAATCGATGGAGCGCCCAGCGTATCCCAGCCCAGCGAATCCCAGCTGCAGGAATCGATGGAGCGCCCAGCGTATCCCAGCCGCAGGAATCGATGGAGCGCCCAGCATATCCCAGCCGCAGGAATCGATGGAGCGCCCAGCGTATCCCAGCCCAACGTATCCCAGCTGCAGGAATCGATGGAGCGCCCAGCGTATCCCAGCCGCAGGAATCGATGGAGCGCCCAGCGTATCCCAGCCGCAGGAATCGATGGAGCGCCCAGCGTATCCCAGCCGCAGGAATCGATGGAGCGCCCAGCGTATCCCAGCCCAGCGTATCCCAGCTGCAGGAATCGATGGAGCGCCCAGCGTATCCCAGCCGCAGGAATCGATGGAGCGCCCAGCGTATCCCAGCCGCAGGAATCGATGGAGCGCCCAGCGTATCCCAGCCGCAGGAATCGATGGAGCGCCCAGCGTATCCCAGCCCAGCGTATCCCAGCTGCAGGAATCGATGGAGCGCCCAGCGTATCCCAGCCGCAGGAATCGATGGAGCGCCCAGCGTATCCCAGCCGCAGGAATCGATGGAGCGCCCAGCGTATTCCAGCCCAGCGTATCCCAGCCGCAGGAATCGATGGAGCGCTAAGCGTATCCCAGCCCAGTTTATCCCAGCTGCAGGAATCGGTGGAGTGCCCAGCGTATCCCAGTCGCAGGAATCGATGGAGCGCCCAACGTATCCCAGTCGTAGGAATCGATGGAGCCCCAGCGTATCCCAGCCGCAGGAATCGATGGAGCCCCAGCGTATCACAGCCCAGCGTATCCCAGCTGCAGGAATCGATGGAGTGCCCAGCGTATCCCAGCTGCAGGAATCGGTGGAGCGCCCAGCGTATCCCAGTCGCAGGAATCGATGGAGCGCCCAACGTATCCCAGTCGCAGGAATCGATGGAGCCCCAGCGTATCCCAGCCGCAGGAATCGATGGAGCGCCCAGCGTATCCCAGCCCAGCGTATCCCAGCTGCAGGAATCGATGGAGCGCCCAGCGTATCCCAGCCGCAGGAATCGATGGAGCGCTAAGCGTATCCCAGCCCAGTGTATCCCAGCTGCAGGAATCGGTGGAGCGCCCAGCGTATCCCAGTCGCAGGAATCGATGGAGCGCCCAACGTATCCCAGTCGCAGGAATCGATGGAGCCCCAGCGTATCCCAGCCGCAGGAATCGATGGAGCGCCCAGCGTATCCCAGCCCAGCGTATCCCAGCTGCAGGAATCGGTGGAGCGCCCAGCGTATCCCAGCCGCAGGAATCGATGGAGCGCCCAGCGTATCCCAGCCCAGCGTATCCCAGCTGCAGGAATTGGTGGAGCGCCCAGCGTATCCCAGCCGCAGGAATCGATGGAGCGCCCAGCGTATCCCAGCCCAGCGTATCCCAGCCGCAGGAATCGATGGAGCGCTAAGCGTATCCCAGCCCAGTGTATCCCAGCTGCAGGAATCGGTGGAGCGGCCAGCGTATCCCAGTCGCAGGAATCGATGGAGCGCCCAACGTATCCCAGTCGCAGGAAACGATGGAGCCCCAGCGTATCCCAGCCACAGGAATCGATGGAGCGCCCAGCGTATCCCAGCCCAGCGTATCCCAGCTGCAGGAATCGGTGGAGCGCCCAGCGTATCCCAGCCGCAGGAATCGATGGAGCGCCCAGCGTATCCCAGCCCAGCGTATCCCAGCTGCAGGAATTGGTGGAGCGCCCAGCGTATCCCAGCCGCAGGAATCGATGGAGCGCCCAACGTATCCCAGTCGCAGGAAACGATGGAGCGCCCAGCGTATCCCCGCCGCAGGAATCGATGGAGCCCCAGCGTATCCCAGCTGCAGGAATCGATGGAGCGCCCAGCGTATCCCAGCCCAGCGTATCCCAGCTGCAGGAATTGGTGGAGCGCCCAGCGTATCCCAGCCGCAGGAATCGATGGAGCGCCCAGCGTATCCCAGCCCAGCGTATCCCAGCTGCAGGAATCGGTGGAGCGCCCAGCGTATCCCAGCCGCAGGAATCGATGGAGCGCCCAGCGTATCCCAGCCCAGCGTATCCCAGCTGCAGGAATTGGTGGAGCGCCCAGCGTATCCCAGCCGCAGGAATCGATGGAGCGCCCAGCGTATCCCAGCCCAGCGTATCCCAGCCGCAGGAATCGATGGAGCGCTAAGCGTATCCCAGCCCAGTGTATCCCAGCTGCAGGAATCGGTGGAGCGGCCAGCGTATCCCAGTCGCAGGAATCGATGGAGCGCCCAACGTATCCCAGTCGCAGGAAACGATGGAGCCCCAGCGTATCCCAGCCACAGGAATCGATGGAGCGCCCAGCGTATCCCAGCCCAGCGTATCCCAGCTGCAGGAATCGGTGGAGCGCCCAGCGTATCCCAGCCGCAGGAATCGATGGAGCGCCCAGCGTATCCCAGCCCAGCGTATCCCAGCTGCAGGAATTGGTGGAGCGCCCAGCGTATCCCAGCCGCAGGAATCGATGGAGCGCCCAACGTATCCCAGTCGCAGGAAACGATGGAGCGCCCAGCGTATCCCCGCCGCAGGAATCGATGGAGCCCCAGCGTATCCCAGCTGCAGGAATCGATGGAGCGCCCAGCGTATCCCAGCCCAGCGTATCCCAGCTGCAGGAATTGGTGGAGCGCCCAGCGTATCCCAGCCGCAGGAATCGATGGAGCGCCCAGCATATCCCAGCCCAGCGTATCCCAGCTGCAGGAATTGGTGGAGCGCCCAGCGTATCCCAGTCGCAGGAATCGATGGAGCGCCCAGCGTATCCCCGCCGCAGGAATCGATGGAGCGCCCAGCGTATCCCAGCCGCAGGAATCGATGGAGCGCCCAGCGTATCCCAGCCGCAGGAATCGATGGAGCGCCCAGCGTATCCCAGCCCAGCGTATTCCAGCTGCAGGAATCGATGGAGCGCCCAGCGTATCCCAGTCGCAGGAATCGGTGGAGCGCCCAGCGTATCAAAGTCGCAGGAATCGGTGGAGCGCCCAGCGTATCAAAGTCGCAGGAATCGGTGGAGCGCCCAGCGTATCCCAGCCGCAGGAATCGGTGGAGCGCTCAGCGTATCCCAGCCACAGGAATCGATGGAGCCCCAGTGTTTTCCAGCAGCAGGAATCGATGGAGCGCCCAGCGTATTCCAGCCGCAGGAATCGATCGAGCGCCCAGCGTATCCCAGCTGCAGGAATCGGTGGAGCCCCAGCGTATCCCAGCCGCAGGAATCGACGGAGCGCCCAGCGTATCCCTGCCGCAGGAATCGACGGAGCGCCCAGCGTATCCCTGCCGCAGGAATCGATGGAGCCCCATCGTATCCCAGTCACAGGAATCGATGGAGCCCCAGTGTATCCCAGCCGCAGGAATCGTTGGAGCGCCCTGCATATTCCAGTCGCAGGAATCGATGGAGCGCCCAGCGTATCCAAGTCGCAGGAATCGGTGGAGCGCCCAGCGTATCCCAGCCACAGGAATCGATGGAGCCCCAGTGTATTCCAGCCGCAGGAATCGATGGAGCGCCCAGCGTATGCCAGCCGCAGGAATCGATGGAGCCCCAGCGTATCCCAGCCGCAGGAATCGACGGAGCGCCCAGCGTATCCCTGCCGCAGGAATCGATGGAGCCCCATCGTATCCCAGTCACAGGAATCGATGGAGCCCCAGTGTATCCCAGCACAGTGTATCCCAGCCGCAGGAATCGGTGGAGCGCCCAGCGTATCCCAGCCGCAGGAATCGGTGGAGCGCTCAGCGCATCCCAGCCACAGGAATCGATGGAGCCCCAGTGCATTCCAGCAGCAGGAATCGATGGAGCGCCCAGCATATTCCAGCCGCAGGAATCGATGGAGCGCCCAGCGTATCCCAGCTGCAGGAATCGGTGGAGCCCCAGCGTATCCCAGCCGCAGGAATCAGGGGAGCGCCCAGCGTATCCCAGCCGCAGGAATTGACGGAGCGCCCAGCGTATCCCTGCCGCAGGAATCGATGGAGCCCCATCGTATCCCAGTCACAGGAATCGATGGAGCCCCAGTGTATCCCAGCACAGTGTATCCCAGCCGCAGGAATCGGTGGAGCGCCCTGCGTATTCCAGTCGCAGGAATCAATGGAGCGCCCAGCGTATCCCAGTCGCAGGAATCGGTGGAGCGCCCAGCGTATCCCAGCCACAGGAATCGATGGAGCCCCAGTGTATTCCAGCCGCAGGAATCGATGGAGCGCCCAGCGTATGCCAGCCGCAGGAATCGATGGAGCCCCAGCGTATCCCAGCCGCAGGAATCGATGGAGCGCCCAGCGTATCCCAGCCCAGCGTATCCCAGCTGCAGGAATCGATGGAGCGCCCAGTGTATCCCAGCCGCAGGAATCGATGGATCGCCCAACATATCCCAGGCACAGGAATCGATGGAGCGCCCAGCGTATCCCCGCCGCAGGAATCGATGGAGCGCCCAGCGTATCCCCGCCGCAGGAATCGATGGAGCCCCAGCGTATCCCAGCCGCAGGAATCGATGGAGCGCCCAGCATATCCCAGCCCAGCGTATCCCAGCTGCAGGAATTGGTGGAGCGCCCGGCGTATCCCAGCCGCAGGAATCGATGGAGCGCCCAGCGTATCCCAGCCCAGAGTATCCCAGCTGCAGGAATTGGTGGAGCGCCCAGCGTATCCCAGTCGCAGGAATCGATGGAGCGCCCAGCGTATCCCCGCCGCAGGAATCGATGGAGCGCCCAGCGTATCCCAGCCGCAGGAATCGATGGAGTGCCCAGCGTATCCCAGCCGCAGGAATCGATGGAGCGCCCAGTGTATCCCAGCCGCAGGAATCGATGGAGCGCCCAGCGTATCCCAGCCCAGCGTATCCCAGCTGCAGGAATCGATGGAGCGCCCAGCGTATCCCAGCCGCAGGAATCCATGGAGCGCCCAGCGTATCCCAGCCGCAGGAATCCATGGAGCGCCCAGCGTATCCCAGCCCAACGTATCCCAGCTGCAGGAATCGATGGAGTGCCCAGCGTATCCCAGCCGCAGGAATCGATGGAGCGCCCAGCGTATCCCAGCCGCAGGAATCGATGGAGCGCCCAGCGTATCCCAGCCCAGCGTATCCCAGCTGCAGGAATCGATGGAGCGCCCAGCGTATCCCAGCCGCAGGAATCGATGGAGCGCTAAGCGTATCCCAGCCCAGCGTATCCCAGCTGCAGGAATTGGTGGAGCGCCCGGCGTATCCCAGCCACAGGAATCGATGGAGCGCCCAGCGTATCCCAGCCCAGAGTATCCCAGCTGCAGGAATTGGTGGAGCGCCCAGCGTATCCCAGTCGCAGGAATCGATGGAGCGCCCAGCGTATCCCCGCCGCAGGAATCGATGGAGCGCCCAGCGTATCCCAGCCGCAGGAATCGATGGAGTGCCCAGCGTATCCCAGCCGCAGGAATCGATGGAGCGCCCAGCGTATCCCAGCCGCAGGAATCGATGGAGCGCCCAGCGTATCCCAGCCCAGCGTATCCCAGCTGCAGGAATCGATGGAGCGCCCAGCGTATCCCAGCCGCAGGAATCCATGGAGCGCCCAGCGTATCCCAGCCGCAGGAATCCATGGAGCGCCCAGCGTATCCCAGCCCAACGTATCCCAGCTGCAGGAATCGATGGAGCGCCCAGCGTATCCCAGCCGCAGGAATCGATGGAGCGCCCAGCGTATCCCAGCCGCAGGAATCGATGGAGCGCCCAGCGTATCCCAGCCCAGCGTATCCCAGCTGCAGGAATCGATGGAGCGTCCAGCGTATCCCAGCCGCAGGAATCGATGGAGCGCTAAGCGTATCCCAGCCCAGTGTATCCCCGCCGCAGGAATCGGTGGAGCGCCCAGCATATCCCAGTCGCAGGAATCGATGGAGCGCCCAACGTATCCCAGTCGCAGGAATCGATGGAGCCCCAGCATATCCCAGCCGCAGGAATCGATGGAGCGCCCAGCGTATCCCAGCCCAGCGTATCCCAGCTGCAGGAATCGGTGGAGCGCCCAGCGTATCCCAGCTGCAGGAATCGGTGGAGCGCCCAATGTATCCCAGTCGCAGGAATCGATGGAGCGCCCAACGTATCCCAGTCGCAGGAATCGATGGAGCGCCCAGCGTATCGCCGCCGCAGGAATCGATGGAGCCCCAGCGTATCCCAGCCGCAGGAATTGATGGAGCGCCCAGCATATCCCAGCCCAGCGTATCCCAGCTGCAGGAATTGGTGGAGCGCCCAGCGTATCCCAGCCGCAGGAATCGATGGAGCGCCCAGCGTATCCCAGCCCAGCGTATCCCAGCTGCAGGAATTGGTGGAGCGCCCAGCGTATCCCAGTCGCAGGAATCGATGGAGCGCCCAGCGTATCCCCGCCGCAGGAATCGATGGAGCGCCCAGCGTATCCCAGCCGCAGGAATCGATGGAGCGCCCAGCGTATCCCAGCCGCAGGAATCGATGGAGCGCCCAGCGTATCCCAGCCGCAGGAATCGATGGAGCGCCCAGCGTATCCCAGCCCAGCGTATCCCAGCTGCAGGAATCGATGGAGCGCCCAGCGTATCCCAGCCGCAGGAATCGATGGAGCGCCCAGCGTATCCCAGCCGCAGGAATCGATGGAGCGCCCAGCGTATCCCAGCCCAGCGTATCCCAGCTGCAGGAATCGATGGAGCGCCCAGCGTATCCCAGCCGCAGGAATCGATGGAGCGCTAAGCTTATCCCAGCCCAGTGTATCCCAGCTGCAGGAATCGGTGGAGCGCCCAGCGTATCCCAGTCGCAGGAATCGATGGAGCGCCCAACGTATCCCAGTCGCAGGAATCGATGGAGCCCCAGCGTATCCCAGCCGCAGGAATCGATGGAGCCCCAGCGTAGCCCAGCGTATCCCAGCTGCAGGAATCGATGGAGCGCCCAGCGTATCCCAGCCGCAGGAATCGATGGAGCGCTAAGCGTATCCCAGCCCAGTGTATCCCAGCTGCAGGAATCGGTGGAGCGCCCAGCGTATCCCAGTCGCAGGAATCGATGGAGCGCCCAACGTATCCCAGTCGCAGGAATCGATGGAGCCCCAGCGTATCCCAGCCGCAGGAATCGATGGAGCGCCCAGCGTATCCCAGCCCAGCGTATCCCAGCTGCAGGAATCGATGGAGCGCCCAGCGTATCCCAGCCGCAGGAATCGATGGAGCGCTAAGCGTATCCCAGCTGCAGGAATCGATGGAGCGCTAAGCGTATCCCAGCCCAGCGTATCCCAGTCGCAGGAATCGATGGAGCGCCCAACGTATCCCAGTCGCAGGAATCGATGGAGCCCCAGCTTATCCCAGCCGCAGGAATCGATGGAGCGCCCAGCGTATCCCAGCCCAGCGTATCCCAGCTGCAGGAATCGGTGGAGCGCCCAGCGTATCCCAGCCGCAGGAATCGATGGAGCGCCCAGCGTATCCCAGCCCAGCGTATCCCAGCTGCAGGAATTGGTGGAGCGCCCAGCGTATCCCAGCCGCAGGAATCGATGGAGCGCCCAGCGTATCCCAGCCCAGCGTATCCCAGCCTCAGGAATCGATGGAGCGCTAAGCGTATCCCAGCCCAGTGTATCCCAGCTGCAGGAATCGGTGGAGCGGCCAGCGTATCCCAGTCGCAGGAATCGATGGAGCGCCCAACGTATCCCAGTCGCAGGAATCGATGGAGCCCCAGCGTATCCCAGCCACAGGAATCGATGGAGCGCCCAGCGTATTCCAGCCCAGCGTATCCCAGCTGCAGGAATCGGTGGAGAGCCCAGCGTATCCCAGCTGCAGGAATTGGTGGAGCGCCCAGCGTATCCCAGCCGCAGGAATCGATGGAGCGCCCAACGTATCCCAGTCGCAGGAATCGATGGAGTTCCCAGCGTATCCCCGCCGCAGGAATCGATGGAGCCCCAGCGTATGCCAGCCGCAGGAATCGATGGAGCGCCCAGCGTATCCCAGCTGCAGGAATTGGTGGAGCGCCCAGCGTATCCCAGCCGCAGGAATCGATGGAGCGCCCAGCGCATCCCAGCCGCAGGAATCGATGGAGCGCCCAGCATATCCCAGCCCAGCGTATCCCAGCTGCAGGAATTGGTGGAGCGCCCAGCGTATCCCAGTCGCAGGAATCGATGGAGCGCCCAGCGTATCCCCGCCGTAGGAATCGATGGAGCGCCCAGCGTATCCCCGCCGCAGGAATCGATGGAGCGCCCAGCGTATCCCAGCCGCAGGAGTCGATGGAGCGCCCAGCGTATCCCAGCCGCAGGAATCGATGGAGCGCCCAGCGTATCCCAGCCGCAGGAGTCGATGGAGCGCCCAGCGTATCCCAGCCGCAGGAATCGATGGAGCGCCCAACGTATCCCAGCCCAGCGTATCCCAGCTGCAGGAATCGATGGAGCGCCCAGCGTATCAAAGTCGCAGGAATCGGTGGAGCGCCCAGCGTATCAAAGTCGCAGGAATCGGTGGAGCGCCCAGCGTATCCCAGTCGCAGGAATCGGTGGAGCGCCCACCGTATCCCAGTCGCAGAAATCCGTAGATTGTTTTTGCTGGAATTTGCAGTGCAGCTAAAGCCGAATGAAAGGAGCCTTAGTGTAAACCAGACCTAGACTGGCACCACCTCTAAGACCAGGGAAAGTGTAATAGAGTTGAGGATTGTTTTGGGGAATGGATGCACACTATAATAGAACGCATTGATATAACCCGGTGTGATGTCACTGCTCTCTATATACATATAGTTTCTGTATGCTCAGAGGTGAGAAGTGGGCTGTGTGTAGATGTACACACAGCGCTCCCCACTGACTGTTGTTGTATTGACATGTGTGGGGGTGATGCCCCGCCGTGAGCCGTCCCATGTTTCACACTGTAGCCTCTCTTTCTCTATCTCTCGGCCATGTCAGCGCTCTCCTTCCCCTCACAATCATTCTCTCACTGACTGCGCTCCAACCGCCGATCTCAATTAGCAGCCTCCCCGGCTGTCCTGGCTCAGCGATGGGCGCCCTGTGATTGGCCGAATTGGGTCACGTGCGGCGGCAGCGGCGGCGGCGGCGGACAGCTGGCTGCGGGGGATCGCGGTCGGCGCAGCCGCTTGCTCCCGCTTCGCTGTCCGGGCCTCAGCGCTGGGCCTCCGGCTCTCCTCGTCCGTCACAGCATGGGAGACAAAAAGAGCCCTACCAGGTGAGCGGTGCCGGAGGACACGGCGGGCGGGTTGTCCCGGGGAGGAGGCCGGCCGGCCGGCGGGCGGACGGGGAGAGGCCTTGTTGTGTGCTGTGTATATAGGACCTGTGTATACATATATATATGGGACGTGTGTGTATGTGACCTGTGTGTATCTCCCCGCAGACCGAAGCGACAGCCGAAGCCCTCCTCAGACGAAGGATACTGGGACTGCAGCGTTTGCACCTTCAAGAACAGCGCCGAGGCCTTCAAGTGCCTGATGTGTGATGTGCGCAAGGGGACCTCCACTCGGTGAGTCTCACTTCTCCTGCCTCCATCTTCCTGGACTCTACATTGTAGGTTTCTTGTGTATTACCTATATGACCAGGACTACACATTATCAATAACATTGATGATCCCATGACAATGGCACCTGGGAGATATTAGACAGCTAGTGACCCTGAAGTTGATGTTTTGAAATCCAGAAACAATTGGCAAGTGCAAGGATTTCAGTGACTTAAACAGATGGATCAAATTTTGTTCAGTAGGAACCAGCCACATTTTGATTCCTCTATGGGCATCAAAATCAATCCCCCCGACTAAAGTCAATCCCCCGATCAACTCTAGTACAACCAGCCTGGTTTTTCTTTTTTTGGGCACCTGATTTTGACTGCTGGTGGCTGTAGATCATTGTGTTTTACTGGGAGAGAAGGCTTCCCACCAGAAGAACACAATAGCGGTGTGAGAGGGATGGGGAGGGATTACACCCCCATCAACAATGTGTTGATGGGGGAACTGAGCAATTTTATTTCCTGGAACCCATGGTTGAAGGAAAGAAAATAGCATAATCTACTGCCTGCCTTAAAGCGGAGCTCCAACAAAAAGGGGAAGCTTCACTTGTCACCTTTTTGGAGGGGGAGTGGGTATCTGGTTTTCACAGGTACCCGCTCCCGACTCAGTTCACCGTGGCAAAGTGACCCAGAAGTTCAGTCCCCCCCTGCAGCCGGCCCATTCACAGCGCAGCGTGCTTGGATACTGGCCGTGAAGCCGCAAGGCTTTACTGCCGGTTTCCATAGTTACATACATAGTTGGTAAAGTTGAATAAAGACAACCATCTTTCCCTTAGCCAGAATGGCGGTGCCGTTTCCCGAGAACTGATTAAAGGCTCTTTTCTCGTGAGGGCACTAGTGGATGCTTGGACAGGTAAGTGCCCTAATAGTAAAATTCAGCAGCTACAGAATTTGTAGCTGCTGACTTTTGTTTATTTTTTTTGGGGGGGGGGGGGGGGGGCGCAACTCTTCTTTAACCCCCTGGAGCCGGTGCCTGCTGACCCCTTAAGGTTTTTAGAATGCTGGGAGGAGGAGCATGGCCTAAGGTCATGTGACCGCCGTGATTGGCGGTCACATGATCAGAAAGCTCCCAATCGCTTTCCGTTAACTGCTGGTGACTGTGCCAGGAGCACACACTCTCAGCACAGCTCTATTTGCACTATTGCACACAAATATGCGGCTGCTTGGCACCAACGCCCTCTCAAGGAGTTAAGCCTAGCACACACTAGTAGTGTTTTTCTGTTGAACCCAGCAGCCTGAACGAAAAAAAATGAAGAGCTCAGAAGGAGCCTCTGTATTAACTATGCAATGTTAGTACAACAGTTTCCCCCCCTGAGCTAGTGTGTTCTTACAGGGGGGACAACCCTCGTCAGAACACACCGAACAGTGCTTTCATTGGCTGAGAGCACTACTCGGATTCCAATCGTCAGACCATTTTCGGTCATGACTCTTCAACAGAAGCTGACCAAACAGCCGGCTTCTGTTGGGCCGACTACCGTACATCTGAACCAAATGTTGTCTGGTTTCTATTGAACCAGCCCATGCTGCCTGATATTTGGCCCGTGTTTACGGCCCTTTAGGCAAGGGTCAAATTATAATGGCTAGAGGACTGGGTCAGAGCATCTCCAAAACTGCAGCTGTTGTGGTTCTTCCGTGGTCAGGACCCACCAAAAGTTGTCCAAGTAAGGAAAACTGGCAACAGGCTCATGGGTGGTCATGGTTTGTGTGGTCCGAACAGAAGAGCTACTTTATCTCAAATTGCTGATAAAGTAAACCACTTCAGCTGCAGAAGATTTTACCCCCTTTATGACTAGGCCATTTTTTGCCATGCCGCACTGCGTTATTTTCACTGGCAATTGCAACGCTGTACCCAAACAAAGTTTATATAATATTTTTTTTTTTTTTTACTCAAATAGAGCTTTCTTTTGGTGGTATTTGATCACCAGTGGGTTTTTTATTTTTTTATGAAAATAGACCAACAATTTTGAAAAAAAAACAATATTTTTTGCATACTGCTATAAAACCTATCCAATAAAAAAAAAAACAAATCTCTTAGTACAATATTTTTGTCTTTGGTAAAAAAAATAAACAAAATCCCAATAAGTGTGTATTGATTGGTTTATGAGAAAATTATAGTGTCAGCAAACTATGGAATATATACTAGAATTTTTATTTATTTATTTTAAACTAATAATGGTGGACAATCGCCGACTTCTAACAGGACTGCGATAGTGTGGCGGACAATCTGACACTAACTGGTGCAGTGGGGGGGACTGACTAACTGCCACTGACATAACCAGTGACATTATTACAGTGATCAGTGCTAATGTTATGCACTGTCACTGTACTAATGACACTGGGTAGGAAGGGGTAACATCTAGGGCGATCAAGGGGTTTAATATGTGCCTAACAAGTGTTTGTTTGTACTGTCTGCTGCTTCTACTGGGCATCTAGTTGTTCCCCTCTTACTGAACACAGCTCTTTATTGTTTACACTCACATAGCTGTGTTCAGGGAAGCTCAGAGCCCATCACCAGGTGCTGGCAGTCAATCATTGGGCGGGACCCGGTGATCGGCATGTGCTGTAATGAATCGCAGCACAGTCGGGCAGGCGCACGCCCCTTAGCCAGAAATACATATATAAACATGATTCTGCACAGTCATCCCACACAGTACCATTAAATGTACAGTGCACTGTCGGCAAGTGGTTAAAGTAGGCCAGACAAATACTAGCTATGCCTAAACCCGCTCCCACACCCATTATAAGCCTATTCTAACTACCCTGTAAAGAAGGGGTGCCCAACCTTTTGAGGAGCGAGGGCCACTTTAGTGACTTGGTAATCGGTCACGGGCCACAATGAGCGTAAAGGGCGGATGACAGGTCTGTGTCCACTCTGCATATGTAGAGCAGACATGGACACAGCCCACTCTACCCTAAGGGCCCTCCAATCCGATCTGCCCAAACGGAAGGGGCCAGATCCCCTTTTGTTTTTTTTTTTGTTTTTTTTTTTGTTTTTTTTTTTTTTTTTAAGTAGATCGGACTGAAGATAGGCGGGTGTAAACGGGCACAAGTCCGTTTACATCTGCCGCTCTATAGAGGTGAATGGAGAGTCAGTTTGAGTCCACCTGAAAAACAGACAGGCGGACCCAAACAGACCAATCGTGTGAAAGGGGCCTAAGGCTGCTTTCACACTGATGCACTGCGGTTTAACTGCACCTCAACTGACCTCAATCGTCACTTCTTCCTCAGGAATCCTGCAGATATCGCTGGCTGCTGCTGTCCCCCAGGTGGTCATGGCTGGTGGCTGCTGCTGGCTGTCCTCCAGGGCTGGTACTACCGACAGGTGCTGGCACTGCTGTTGGCTACTGCCGGATGGTACTGCTGGTGGGTACTGCTGGCTGGTACTGCTGGTTGGTACTGAATACTGGTACTGCTGGCCTGTACTGGTACTACTATTGCTGGCTGGTACTGATTACTGGTACTGCTGGCTGGTACTGATTGCTGCTGTCCAGGATCGTGGGTTCCCATGTCCCGACCCGCCATCCCGAGGATCAGTGTGACAGAAGCATGCGGCTGTAGTAGAGAGCAGAGCCAATACTTCCTGTCACAGGTGGAGTACATTTGGTATCGCTCCACCTGTGAGGGAGCTGGCGCAATACAGAAAGCATCACCTCTGCTTCCTCTAGCGGCGGCTCCGTTCTTCGCACTGATGCTCAAGGATGGTGGGTCGGAACCTGAGATCTGGACTTGCCGACCCGCCATCCCAGAGCAAGACGTGGCGGGCCAGCGGGTGGGCACCCCAGCTGTAAAGGAAAGGGTTCTCTGGTCTGGTCACATGATCCCCTCCTAGCACCGGTTTTAATGAAGAGGAGGGACATTCTACAACAGATGCCCCATAGTAAGCCTACGGATGGAGTCACTACGCTCTGCAGCCATTTTCGGCGATCTCTCCTCTTCACTGAAGCTGCCGCTGGAGAGATCATGTAACTGGACCAAGCCACCCTCACAATAGGCAGGTATAGACCTCTTTCCTTTACAGGATAGTTAGAATGGGGATGGGAGCAGGATCGAAGTGGAAGCCAAAACCTGTCTAACTCTAATCCTACTCTCAGCCACATTCTAAGCCTAATTTATTTAGTCCTGTAAAGAAGAAATCGCTATACTTACCTTTGCTGCAGCCAGTCCGGTCCCAGGCTGAGCTGTCAGCGGCGGCTTCAGTGTGTGGGAGTGTGCAGGAGAGGCAGCTGACAGCAGAAGCCCCATAATAAGTCTATGGGTGATGTCACTTCCCAGGCATTTTCCAACCGTTAATGGCTTTCTCTCTCTACACAGCAGTTGCCGCTGGAGACTTGACTTGATTGGCTTCAGAAAAAGGTAAGTATAGTGAATTTTTTTTTTTTCCTTTACAGGGTTATATACATTAGGTTTAGGATGTGGCTGCAAGTAGGTTTAGCATTAGGTAGGTTTTGGGTGAACATTCACTATAGTTAGTACTACATTATTTGGCCACCACATCCCTAAAATCTGTACAAGTACTAATCACTATTTCCCTGATTCACCTGGGGAAAGCCAAATCATGTTGAGACTTTTCAGGTGGAGGTTCTTTAAAAGAAATGTCATTGACTAATAAAAAGGAGGAAAAATTGTCCCTCTACATTGTTAAAAAACACTTAAAGCAGATCTC
The DNA here is from genome assembly GCF_042186555.1 of Aquarana catesbeiana. NCBI lineage: Eukaryota > Metazoa > Chordata > Amphibia > Anura > Ranidae > Aquarana > Aquarana catesbeiana. The sequence goes on along the minus strand of NC_133326.1, from coordinate 245,969,852 downwards.
CACCCAAAAGGGGAAGCTCTGCTTGTTTGCACCCTCCAATGCCATATTGGTCACTTTTTGTGGGGGGGGGAGCGGGTACCTGGTTTTGACAGGTACCCGCTCCCACTTCTGGGTAAGATCGCTGCAGCGATCTCCTAGCTTTTCCTGCCCCCTCAACACCCACCCCCCCCGCTGCCTTCTGGGACACATACAGGTCCCAGAAGACAACAAGACCATTCAGAAGGCACAGTGCGACTCGCACATGCGCAGTAGGAAACCTGGATGTGAAGCCTGATTGCTTCACTGCCAGTTTCCCTTACTTACAATTCCGGTGCCTGCACCCAAAGCTGTTTGACAAATCGGTTCAGGGTGCCGACATTGCGGGATCCCTGGACAGGTAAGTGTCTGCGACGGACCTCCTGTCCTCAACAGGACTGTGTCCGCAAGCTGGGTTCCACCCCCACCCAAAGTGACTCCCGTCACAGTGTTCTTATATTAAAAGTCATCAGATACAGTATTTGTAGCTGCTGAATTTAAATTTTTTTCCAGACTGGAGCTCCTCTTTAACCACTCCAGCCCCTGAAAATTTTACCCCCTTCCCGACCAGAGCACTTTTTACAATTTGGCACTGCGTCGCTTTAATTGACAATTGCGTGGTCATGCAATGCTGTACCCAAGCAAAATTTGCATCCTTTATTTCCCACAAATAGAGCTTTCTTTTGGTGGTATTTGATCACTTCTGCGTTTTTTTTTTTTTTTTTTTTTTTTTTTGCGCTATAAACAAAAAAGCGACAATTTTAAGAAAAACGCCAAAATGTTTACTTTTTGCTATAATAAATTTCCCCAAAAATGTTTTTTAAAAATAAAATTCTTCCATCAGTTTAGGCCAATATATATTCTTCAAAATATTTTTGGCAAAAAAAAATAGCTATAAGCGTAATCTTGATTGGTTTGCGCAAAAGTTATAGCATCTACAAACTATGGGAAAGATTTATGGCATTTTTATTATTATTATTTTTTTTTTTACTAGTGATGGCGTTGATCTGCGATTTTTAGCGGTACTGCAATATTTCAGTGGACAGATCGGACACTTTTGACACATTTTTGGGACCATTGACATTTATACAGCGATGAGAGCTATAAAAATGCACTGATTACTGTGTAAATGTCACTGGTAGGGAAGGGGTTAATACTAGGCACTCAAGGGGTTAAATGTGTGTTCCCTGGATGTGTTATAACTGTATGGGGATAGGACTGACTGGGGCAGGAGACATATCGTTGTTCCTGCTTAGTAGGAACAAACAATATGTCTCCTCTCCCCTGAAAGAACGGGGATTTGTGTGTTTACACACACAAATCCCCGTGCTGGCTCTCTTGACTGCGATCGCGCCCACCGGCCACGTGGATCGGGTCCCCCGCCGTGCTGCGGAACAAAATATTACAGCGCACACATGCAAAAAAAGACATTTACCTCCAGCAAGGCTAGTTTGAAACACCTAAACATTTTCAAAAAACATTAGCAAAAAATATGGGGATTTGGTCACACCATATTGCTATATGGTGCTAAGCCCACTTACTGTGACAAAGTACCCCATGATTAGTGGGTCCTACACTATCCATAGATTGGGGGATCCTGCTTCTCTGAACCATGAGAGCAATACACTCTTTTAAATGGGAGAACTTTGAGGTCTCCACCCATGACACAAGTGGACACTAATGAGAGGTACTTAATGAGGGAGTGGGGTGCTCCTTGCCCAAAAGGATTTGGTCAGAATCCATACAATAAACAAACAAAATATTTGGGAGGTACACCCTAAAAGATCCATTAAAGATGGTGCAGCCATAAGACCATACAACAGAACAAAATATTACAGCGCACACATGCAAAAAAAAAAAAGACATTTACCTCCAGCAAGGCTAGTTTAAAACTGACCATGTGGGATTCCCAGAAGTCAACAATACTAATCAACTAGATCATAGTGTTGGTAAAACAAATGATTATAATACATGTATCCTATTTATACTGACTGTTGAAATTCTTATTGGCATGTGCTGGCACCACGCATGCCCACTCGGAAAACTCACACGCTTGCCCTCAGAAATAATAGCCGCCACTGGAAAGCAACCAGGGCTATATGTGCCGAAGCATATTAGGGCCTAGAGAAAGTGGGGTAAATTTATTTTCATTTGTTTTCAAGTGCTATTATGATCTAGTGTTCGTTACACTAAGATCTAGTTTATTAGTATTGTGGATTTCTAGGAGTCCCACGTGGTCACTGCAGAACACACTTGCTGTCACTTGTGTTGTCTCAAAGATGCTTTACTTTTTGCTTTACTTTGTCTTTTTGCCTTTTAGAACATCCTTCTGAAGAAGCACATAAGGGAAATGCGTTAAGGTTTAAGAATCCATCCACAGCCCATCTTTGTGATCATTTCAGCTCAGTCCTGGGAGACATTTTGAATTAATGCTGGTGTTTTTGATAGGCTGTGGAAGGATTTAAAAGGGATGTTCCAACGGTAACATACAGTCCCTTGAAAAAGTATTCACACCCCTTGAAATTTTCCACATTTTGTTATGTTACAACCAAAAACGTAAATTTATTTTATTGGGATTTTATGTGATAGACCAACGCAAAGTGGGACATAATTGTAAAGTGGAAGGAAATTGATTATTGGTTTTTCAAAACTTTTTACAAATAAATATGTGAAAAGTGTGGCGTGCATTTGTATTCAGCCCTCTTTTACTCTGATACTCCCAACTAAAATTTAGTGGAACCAATTTCCTTCAGAAGTCACCTAATTCATAAATAGAGTCCAACTGTGTGTAATTTTAATCTCTGTATAAATAAAGCTGTTCTGTGAAGCTCTCAGAGGTTTGTTAGAGAATCTTAGCGAACAAACAGCATTGTGAAGGCCAGGGAACACATCAGACAGGTCAGGGATAAAGTTGTGAAGGCGTTTAGAGCAGGGTTAGGTTATAAAAAAAACTATTCCAAGCTTTGTACATCTCATGGAGCACTGTTTAATCCATCACCCGAAAATGGAAAGAGTATGGCACAACTGCAAACCTACCAAGATATGGCCATCTACCTAAACTGACAGGCTGGGCAAGGAGAGCAATTATCAGAGAAGCAGCCAAGAGGCCCATGGTAAATCTGGAAGAGCTTCAGAGATCCACAGCTCAGGTGTGAGAATCTGTCCACAGGACAACTATTAGTCCTTCACTCCACAATTCTGGCCTTTATGGAAGAGTGGCAAGAAGAAAGCCACTGTTGAACAAAAGCTATAAATAAGTAGTCCCATTTGCAGTTTGCAAGAAGCCATGTGGGTGACATAGAAAACACTTGGAAGAAGGTGCTCTGGTCAGATGAGACCAAAATTAAACTTTTTGGCCTAAAAACAAAACGCTATGTGTGGCAGAAAACTAACATTGCACATCACCCTGAACAAACAATCCCCACTATGAAACATGGTGGTGGCAGCATCATGTTGTGGGGATGCTTTTCTTCAGCAGGGACAGGGAAGCTGATCAGAGTTGATGGGAAGATGGATGGAGCCAAATACAGGGCAAGCTTAGAAGAAAACCTGTAATGCCCTGTACAAACGACCGGTTTTCCCATTGGAATAAACTCTGAAGGTTTTTCTGACGGAGTTCCGGTGGAATTTCGCTCAAGCTGTCTTGCATACACACGGTCACACCAAATTCTGACCGTCCAGAACGCGGTGACATACAACACATATGACGGGACTAGAAAACGGAAGTTCAATAGCCAGTAGCCAATAGCTTCTGTCTCGTACTTGCTTCAGAGCATGCGTAATTTTTGGTACATCGGAACAGCATACAGACGAGCGGTTTTCCCGATAGGTATTGGAACGTGTTCTCTTTCTAGGTCCATCGGAATTTTCGACATAAAAAGTCCGATGGGGCATACACACGATCGGAATATACGATGAAAAGCTCCCATCTGACTTTTTCTGTCGGACATTCCACTCGTGTACACGGCATTAGTCTGCAAAAGACTTGAGACTGGGGCAGAGGTTTACCTTCCAGCAGGACAATGACCCTAAACATACAGCCAGAGCTACAATGGAATGATTTAGATCAAAGCATATTCATTTGTTAGAATGGCTCAGTCAAAGTCCTATTGATAATCTTGGCAAGACTTGGAAAATTACTGTACATAGACGCTCTCCATCCAATCTGACAAAGCTTGAGCTATTTTGCAAAGAAGAATGGGCAACAATGTCACTCTCTAGATGTGCAAAGCTGGTAGAGATATACCCAAAAAGACTTGGGGGGGAATGACTACGAATGCACCCCATACCTTTCACATATTTATTTGTCAAAAACATTGAAAACCATTTATCAGATCCTGATAGTTGTTGAGTTTAAATCCTTTTTTTTTTTTTTTTTTTTTTTTTTCCTGCTGAACTTACTTTACACTTGATGTAATCTTGGGTTGCATTCTGTTATGTGGATTTGTAAGGTAGCTGGGCTTTTTCTGTTAAAACCCCCTCAATCCCTTCCTCCTTTCCCTCTGTTGATGATGTAGCATGGGCCCAGGCCCTTTCAAGCATGGACGTAGACATCCATATGCCTACACCGCCTGTTTTCTGCACACAGCTGTCTCTTCTTATGGGTATCCTGGGTATTCGTCTGGTCATTTAATGTCAGTCACATGAAGGATCCCCAAAAGAGGTTTGTGGAGTGCTTCTCTTAAATGCTTAGAGGCAACCTGAGTTACATCAGCGCTAGCTGATTGGGCACTCTTCGGGCGTTTGATCACACATGCATTCTCTTCTCTGAGTACACACCTCAGCAATCGGTAACAAACTTTTCAAACCTATTCTTAGACCTTAAAGCTCCATTCCACCCAAAAGTGGAAGTTCTGCTTAAAGCACTCCTCGACCCCTTCAATGCCACATTTGGCATGTCAATTTTTTTGGGTACCTAGTTTTGTCAGGTACCCCCATCTTTTGCTCGAGCCGCCTAGGCGATTTGAGTGGAAGTTCTCCTCTCCCTGCAATCTTCCGGGACATGTCACAGGTCCCAGAAGATTGCCTGGCCACTGAGGAGATACAGCGTGACTCGCACATGCGCTGTGCGCTCCCAGCTGTGAAGCCGCAAGCTGTCACAGCCAGGTGCCTACACTTGTAATGCCAGCCCAGGGAGAGGCGAGGGAGAGAACCGAGGGTTCAGAAGGCCGCATCGCTGGATCATGGGACAGGTGAGCGTGTCTTTTAGTAGCTGCTGACTTTTAATAAACACAAAAACTCTGCTTTAAGTGATTGTAAAGCTTGTTTTTATTTATTTTTTTTTAATTAAAATAACAAACATGTTATGCTTCTGGGGTTGGCGATCTTGGCTCCTCTGCTTCTGTGCCTGCCCCCATAGCAAATTGCTTGCTATGGGGGCAGACATGCGGACTTGATTCCGAGCCAGGCTGTGTGTGTCTATAGACACAAATAGCCTGGCCCAGCCCTGCTCTCACAGGATCTGTCTGAAGCAGGAGCCAATGGCTCCCACTACTGCCTAGTGTCTTGTGTGAAGAGAGAAAGGGGAGAAGAACTGCTGCGGACGGGCACAGTGCTGGATTGAGATTGAGCTCAGCACCAATCTCCAAATGCCCACCCACCGTCTGTGAAGGTTTTGTCTTTTTTTGGGGGGGGGCAGGTGGGTTATGCCACAATGTGGACAGCATATTAGCACATTATGGCAGACTTACCTGTCAAAGAAGCCCTCCAGCACTGTGGTGTAATCCATCGGCGGGCCTTAGGAGCTTCCATCTTTGTCCAGTCTTCCTTCTGGCTTTTGTGTGTTCGGCTGCTTGAATGGCTGGGCCGCAGTGACTTCACTCCCATGTATGCTGAGCTGCGTATGCGCAGCTCAGTGTACTTGACAGCTGACAATAGGAAGAAGCTTTTATGAGACTGATGGGATCTCTTCTGTCATAAATACCCTACATGTCAGCAATTAACTGCCAAAAAAAAGTAACATTACTACAAGTATAATCATAAAATTGTCATTCACTACATTGGTGTGCAGTCCTAGGAAACATTTGTGGTTATAAAATCACATTTGTGGCTGCCCAGCATATGTGTAGTACAGGTTTGCATATTTGTTTCTTTTCTGTCTTTTTCTACTAGGCAGGTGCCTGCTGATTAGATCTCAAGCTGCAAAGAAGCTTGGATGTCAGGATACAGTGATAGTTTGCTAATGTGCTATTCTGTCAGCTGGCTTGATATAGTTGAAGGGAGATGTTCACATTTGAGCTTTGTTAATGAGAGCATGCAGTGACTGTTTGCCAAGTGAAAGTATCACATAGCAGCCAATCAGGTTCATTGGGTATGAGTATCTGGATAACAAGATTGGCTAACTAGTGCAATAGCAGAACAGCTTGCTTAATTGATCACTGGAGGAGGAGCTGTATTACACTCATGTCATAGGTTATCTCTTTATTAGACTGACAGCAGGAAAACCTTGACTGGGTCCTAGTGCTTTCCTCCTGTGTTCTGGCCCACATTCTACATGAAGCTGCAAGAAGGACCAATTGAGATGCATTTGTTTAACGCAAAAATTAAGTACTTCTATACAGTATATGCCTTAAACACGAATTCCAGGTATGGATTACTTGCACATTCTGGTTATGCACTAGTAGATTTTAAAATTAACATTTACATGAAAATTCTTTCTACGTTTTGAAGACTGTAAGAATGTTGTTCAAAAGTACTTTAAAATTTAGTTACATTTTTCCATTCAGTTCAAATGAATGTAATTTCCAAAAAACAACGAAAACAACATTCACTGTTATAAATTTGTTTGTTCAGGAAAAATTTTCCATCTTGCCCCATTGAGTTTTCTAATCACTGTGACCGAAATCGAATGTCGGTTTGACCCCACCAATGATTAGAAAATCAAACGAACTTTCAAACAAAATCCTACTAATGTATAACTAGCAGTATTTGTATGCCATACCTGTGGCTAGAGGTCGACCGATATGGGTTTTTCTCTGGCCGATGCCGATGCCGATATTTAGAAATCGCGGTGGCCGATGGCCGATATGTGATGCCGATTTTTTTGGGCCGATATATTTGGCCGATTTTTTTTTTTCCTTTCTTTTTTCCCTTCATCTCATAAAATCTAACAGTTAGACCCCTTTCACACTGGGGCGTTTTTCAGGCGCTTTTAGGCTAAAAATAGCACCTGTAAAGTGCCTGTAAAACGGCTCCCCTGCAGTCTCAGTGTGATATCCCGAGAGCTTTCACACTGAGGCGATGCACTGGCAGGATGTAAAAAAAAGTCCTGCAAACGGCATCTTTGGAGCGGTGTATACCACTCCTCCACCACTCCTGCCCATTGAAATGAATGCGCACCGCTGCCGAAGCGCCTGCAAAGCGTTTTGGCAGCGGCGCTTCAGGGGCGCATTTAACCCCTTCCTCGGCCGCTAGCTGGGTTATAAGCGCCCCGCTAGCAGCCAAATAGCGCCTCTAAAATGACGGTAAAGCGCCGCTAAAACTAGCAGCGTTTTACCATCAACGCCTGCCCGCTCCAGTGTGAAAGCAGCCTTAAGTAATACAGAAATTTTTTTTCATTTAAACATTAAACAAAACAAACCTTCAATCAGTTCACTTGTATGTACAATTTAGAAAAAAAAACTAAAAAAAAAAAAAAAAAAAAACTATCTTAAATAATAAATACACAAAAACAGGTAATCAAAACTTTTGGACGAAAAAAAATGGGCTAACTTTACTGCTTATTTTTTTTTTTTTAATTCATTACTGTATTTTTTTTTTTTAAATTGCGTTTGAAAGACCGCTGCGCAAATACCGTGTGACATAAAATATTGCAACAATCACCATTTTATTCCCTAGGGTCTCTGCTAAAAAAATATATATAATGTTTGGGGGTTCTAAGTGATTTTCTAGCAGAAAATACAGGATTTTTACTTGTAAGCAACAAGTGTCAGAAAAGATTTAGTCTTTAAATGGTTAAACTGAAAACTTCTACACACAGAGTTCAGTCTATTGATAAAAAGAACCTGAAAGAGATACAAATGTATCTTCTTATCAGACTTGGCAGGCTGCCCAGAGGAGGGGAGAATCCTCTCCACAGGCAACTTAGGGAAACTTGCATTAACTTCTATTACAGAAGTCATTTGCAAGTCACGGCTGAAGTTATAATCGGCCTTTTTTATCAGCACAATCGGCCGATGCCGATTAAGTAAAAAACGCCAAATATCGGCCGATATATCGGCCGGCCGATATATCGGTCGACCTCTACCTGTGGCACCAGAAAATCACTGTAATAGTCACTGCTACTACAATGATCGCCACGGTCTCTAAGGTCCCATATCAAAGGCTGACTTGCCGCATAGTGGACACGGGGTCACACGCTCGGCACGGGCGTGATTCACAGAATGCCCTGTGTTTTTCCTCAATTAATGCAAGACATACTTTCATTAGATGATGTGCAGAATCAGAACAGTGACAGCATCTCTACCTCATGCAATTAGAGAACTTTTTGCAGTCACTGAGAAAAATGCAAAGATTTCTGTAAATGGCACCCTTGCCAAGCTGCTCAGCATGGGACCTGGAAGACAGTGGAGTTTACTGCAGTGGTTGTGAATTCTTCAGTGATTCTCCACTTCCAATGGGGATCCCACAGGTATGTTCTATGTATACTTAACATTGGTCCAAGTTAAGCCAATGTAACTATGCAAAGAAATTCATACATAGGATTTAGGTAGATTAGAGTTGTTTTTATTATCAAATGATGCATGATTTTATGGATGGGCAAACGGTGGAACTGATTGGAGAAGTGTCAGAATATAAAGAATAAATTAAGATTTGGTAACACTTGTCAGCAGTTTTTGATCTTAAAAGTGTATGTTAAGTATAGGAAATAACCACATTGTATTTTGATTTCTACATGTCTAAAGTCAGCCATATGTGGATCGAAATTCAGCCGTTTCACCAGGGGCTATAGGAAAGAAAAACTTGAAAGCAGGACTCTATGGGTTAACTCCAAAAAATGAATATAAAAAACATTGGTTAAATGAAAGAACTATTGGCTAAACCGAAATAAATTGGACTGAAAAAAAAAGTTAAAATCCTGGGCTGGTGGTAGGGAAGGGACGGTAAGATGTAACAACTGCCGTGGAATGTTGTCAGGACCGGGAGAGCCGAGCAGAGCCAGAGGGACCAGGCATGCTGGATGATGTCAGAGTTGCCGTGACTACACGATTGATGGAAGCTGTGACATGTAGTCACAGCAACTCAGCAGCTTGCAGTCCATGGTGCACCACAGGTTTCCTGTTCCCCTTGTCTCCGGTACGAAGCTGTTGTCATCCAGCGCACCTGGTACCTCTGGCTCTGCTTGGCTCTCCCAGTCCTGACAACATCTCACGTCGGTTGTTACATCTTATCGTCCGCGGCACATTCCGGCCCCTCCCTGCCACCAGCCCAGGATTTTACAGCGGCTGGCACAGTGTCCTCTTGTACTCTGCGACTTTACCATCTCTGGACACAGGACCAGCCTGACCATCAGTCTGCAGGCAGCGGGCTGCAACCCTCTTCATCGGGCTTCCATCAATCCCAGCATGGCTAATGGCGCCACTTTTTCCATGCCGGAGCAGCAAGACGTTTGGAGGGTTTTAACCCCTTCTCACCTGGATGTTACCAATGGTACCGTTTGACAAAAAAAATTCACAATTATAATAAAAAGCAAACTATTGCAGTTTTTCCGAGTTTTTTAAGTTTTTATGCAGTCCAATTTATCTTGGTTTGGCCAATAGTGCCAGCCAGGATGACTCCTTGCCAGCAGAACACAGTAGCACTGCGGGAGGCATTCCCCCATCAACTCCGATTTGTGTTAAGGGAATCAAGCGATTTTCTTTCCTTCCACCCATGGTAAAGAAAGAAAATCAAATTGTCTATGCCAGTGGTCTCCAAACTGTGGCCTGGGGGCCAGATGCAGCCCTTTGCTTGCCTCTCTTCGGCCCTTGGGACACTATTCTTCAAACTGACACCAATGATGAGGCACTATTCCTTCCACTGACACCTTTAAGGGGGCACTATTCCTCCCATCGATGCCAACCATGGGGCACTAGTTTTCCTGCTAAGACGAACAATGGGTCACTATTCCTCCTGTTAAAACCAATGACGGGGCAGTGTTTACTCCCACTGATGCCGGGACATTTTCTACCCATACTGGCTACAGTTCAACCTCCTGAAGCCTGAAGGACAGTTAACTGGCCCTTTTTTTTAAAGTTTGGAGACCCCTGGTATTTCACTTGTTTTCACTAGGATACTAGGTATGCAGTCTATGTTCTATATAAAAAAAATGACAGTGTGTTCATGTTTAGTATTTTTCTTCATGCAGAAAACCTCGACCTGTTTCCCAGCTGGTGTCACAGCAAGTAACACAGCAGTTTGTTCCACCCATGCAGACCAAGAAAGAAAAGAAAGATAAAATTGAGAAGGAAAAGAGTGAAAAAGAAGCGCCAATTAAAAAGAACAGTAATAAGAAAACAAGGTATGATTTACTCTTCTTAAAATGTGTGAAAAATATGTATTTTTGTTCTGGGTAGGATGATTCTGAAATTGCTATTAAACAACTCCCAAAACTCCTACTTTATACCAAAGCATTGCTGGAGTTGTATAGGGAGAGAGTGTACTGACAAATTTCAGTTGTACCGTGCTAATGTAAGTATATTTTGAGGTGCACGAACTGGCACAACCAAGACTAGCCTGGGGTCATTATTTAACTGTTTCTTTCCTGAACCAAGGGCCATTTTTTAATTTGTAAAGATTTGGAGAAATATTTTAATCAAACCAACCTTTCCAACTGCCTTCTGTCTATTAATGAAAGTGCTACATCTCTTGTGTCTACTCTAGGCCCCGGTTGAAAAATGTGGATAGAAGTAGTGCACAGCATTTGGAGGTCACTGTGGGGGACCTAACTGTGATTATTACAGACTTTAAGGAAAAAACAAAATCCCCACCTGCATCCAGTGCCACATTAGTGGATCAGCACAGTCAAAGTGGATCTGGCTCTGAAAACACAGAGAGAGGAATATCCAGGTCATCTTCACCCAGAGGAGAAACATCATCAATAAACGGGGAATCACATTAAATTTCTCTTCACCTTTTCTAGTCATTAACTGATATTGTGACAAACATCTTCTGCCAATAGTCACCACAGTTACATAGGGAAAATCTAATGCTAATCTTATATTTTTCTGAAGAAAAAATGGTTAGGTATGCACTTATTTTTTTAGTCTACATTTGTAAGTGCACATTGGAAAATGCAGCTTTCAGGTAAGTGACACCAAATCATGAGACGGGTTCCTATAAAATAAAAGCTTGCGTACTCCTGATATGATCTTGGCAAGATTTTCACTTGTTTAAATTTACAAAAATGGTTCCATATGTATAACTTGTTTACTGGATGCTGTAGCCTAGAGCCAAGCAATAGCAATACAGGCTTACTAAAGAGCTGATAAACTTCAGGGTCACCATCACTGGATGTGTATGTTTTACACTCTTGAATAATCTTTGATTCTTAGAATATATTGTTTTCTGTATATACCATTTTACACAACAGCAGTTTTGTTGGTGGTGAAATTTCTGTAAACCCGTTTAATGTCTGTGACTCCTTAAAACAAGGTCTGCTCTAGACTCCTAAAGGTGGCCATACACATAAAAGGAATGTCAAAAAATTCTGTCACGTTGCTGGATAATCTGTCTTTTGAGGGTGCTTTAGCTGTTTTGCCATTGGTAAAGTCTAAAAATGCATCCCTTTGCAGTCAAACTTTGCAGACAAACTGTAAGATTGAGGTGTGAAGGGTTATCAAAAGAGGTTGTCCAACATCACCAGACAAAGGCACCAACTGTGCATGCACAAGTTTTAGGATGTGTGAGTAATCTTCTGCAATGGAAGTGTTTGCAATACTAATGCATGATGTCATCTGTTCACACACACATATATACATATATATATATATATATATATATATATATGTGTTGCCAGTTTGTGAAAGTTTACATTCATAAATAACCTCAACTTTCAGTTTACATCTGGCAGCATAGATGTTTGCACAACATCATTGTCAGTTAACAAATGTAATGAGTTTTGTTTATATCACTTTAAATTGTTTCTTTGGATAGTAGACAGGAAAACAAACCTTCAATGTCCCAGCTATTTGTTTTCAGACTACCTAATACTACGATGTATGGCCACCTTTAAAGTTCACCTTTTAGGAGCAAGTTACATGTTACACCCAGATTTAGGGTGTAAAATGCTCCTATGCACCCACCGCCAGTGCTTCCCTGTCCGTGACAGCGGGTGGGGGATTCTCACCCCACACCCGCTTTCACTCCTTGTAAACAGTGTGGCTGTGTAGGGCTCCACCCACACAGAAGCATCATTCATTCACAAGTTTCTGTTAATAAAAAAAAAATTACAAGTACCATCTGCCACCACGGCACACACACTTTTGTATTTTGAATGGGCTGTGAGCATGCTGTTCAGCATGCTTGTAGTTTATTCAGTCTTCCTCTAGCTTTGTGACTGGAAGGTTGTTTGGGGATGTGGGCAAAAAGCTAGAGGAAGACTGCAGGAACACTCTGCAGGCTCCAGTAAAAACATTAAAAATAAATCCACATCTTTTTTACCTGCAAAAATGTTTTTGTTTAAATTTTTTTCAAAGGTTAACTTAGCCTTTAATGCTGGTTCTCACAGACAGATGTTTAAGAAATGTAGTCACTACTTGAATAGAGATTGTCAATGTGAGTTGCACATATACCTGAGTGAATGGTCCCTTGCAAGAAAAAAATAGATCTGCAAGTGGGAAAGTTCCTGACTGAACCAGAGTAAATACTTGTGTAATTTACTTCACAAATTAGATCCATTTCAGTTCTTATTACTGCTGCAGAAGGTTGATTATATTATATGGCCTCACATGAATGAATAAGTATATATTATGGCCAAAGACAGTAAAGACTCGTTCACAATAACAACACATATGCTAATGAGTGTTGATGAACCCTAGAGACATTGAGCTGTGCTGTGTTTTTGAAAGATTTTTTTTTAGCTTGAAAGGCAAAAATGTAGCATGTGGTGTTTTTTTCTCGAACAAACTGTGATGAGTTCAGGGTTGCCAACTGTCAGTAAATTCAGACAGTTTGTGGAATCCATGATTTTTACATGTATCCGTGAATGTCCATTACAAACATGCAGACTGCATGTGCATAATGGACATTTACAGACGCATGTAAAAATCATGAATTTTAGAAACGCTCTGTGAATTTACTGACAGTTGACAACCCTGAATGTGTTGTTGTGAACATGTCCCTGTAAAAACAATAGATTGTTGCTAGGATTTTGCTTGAGATGGAAAATGTTACAAAAACATATGGCAACACATCCAGCATAAAGAAGCCCCAATCCAAATGTTGTAATCTTGTGAAAAGCTCAGCATTTATCTACCTGAAACTGAGAATCAAAAGTTATAGAAGCCCTTCCATTTTTAGGTGTTGCAAACCCTTTAAGATGGAATACTACTGTGCGTATATATAAAGGTTTAAAGTACTTTCCAACCATTCTTTCTTACATTATGTGCTTGCAATACATTTAAAAAAATACACCACTAATATTCTGGATGGGACCCTGAAAATTGCTTAGAGCCCAACCCCAGCCAAGATTTTTTTTTTTTATTTAGTTTTAGATGGACCTGAGAAGGGTTAAAGCCCGTGCCAGGTTTTTATTAATGTGTGTGTCCTCATTGAGGAGATTTATTCTCCCTTCCTTTTTGATGGGGAATCTCTCCAATAGGGACAAGGACAAAAACATCCTAATTTTAAATAGAGTGGGGAAGGGTTAGAAACTCTTGACAATGTTTGTTTTTATTACTGTCCTTGGTGCCTTCCTGTCCCAGTCCCTCTCATTCTCTGTATAGGTTTCTCTGGATGGGAAGAGAGGAAATATCCCCAGTGGGTCACAGTAAGAAATCTAAACCACCTCCCTCACTCTTTATAATAAAAAAAAAAAAAAATTGACTGGAGTTGGGTTGTAATCAAAAACATAGTGGTTTCACTAACCATCAGATTGGAGTTTAGAAAGTTCTGAGATAAGAGTTATGTCTGCTGTCGTATAGACATTATTAGGTTGAGCTGCAGTTTAAGAGAAACTTGTGCAGTGGAAAGCAGTTCGGCTGCCATTGTGACTTCCTTATGAAACTGCTGTTTGCTGGGCTTTCCCTTACTTTAATGCTGTGAGTCAAAAAGTATGCAGCTGGTGAAGTCAGGATACTTGATCTGTGCACTTGTTTCATGTAAGCTACTGGAGGAGTAACAAAGCCATAGGAGCTGGAAAGTAATATAGCAGCCTATGAATTTCCGTCAATGCAGATTTTGTTTAAGATGCCAACAGCTAAATAGAGATTATGAACAGTGAAAATGCAGTTGCATGTAAAACACATACCCTACATAAACTTAGCCTCCTGGTATTACAGATGTAAAGTGGTTGTAAACACTTACATATACCTAGTGAAGAGACTATCTTCAGGTGATACACAGAAATATAACAAATCCTCCTACATAAGTTGTACCTGTTTATCTGCAGTATTCTCTTCTCTACATCCATTCACAGTGCTGAATTTATCAGCTTGTCTGAGAGGCCAGTAAACTGGGTGCAGAGCTAAAGTTAGGCTGGCCATACATTATACAATTTTCTTCTTCAATTTCCTTTACCTTTACTTTTAACCACAACTATGTAGTGCAAGGGCCTGCCTGATTGCATACAAATTGAAAGTATTTAGGTTTGTCCTCATATTATTATTATATGGTTTTGGCAAATCTAAAGCAAAAATGTATAATGTATGGCCAGCCTTATACTCTGCAGAGCTCAGTGAGGTCTGACAGCTGCTCTGACAGCTGATTGGAGGGAAGAGACACCCCCCCCCCCCCTTTGCACAGCACATACTGTAGGCACAGAGCTGAGGCCATCAATCAGCTCAAGCTCCCTTCCCTGTCACCATTTTTCTCTTGGTGTCAGGAATACCTCGCAGAAGTGACTCAGCAGAGAAATGAAAAATGAAGCAGCAGACGGCAATAACACTCGGTGCTCCTAATTGAGACAAGTACACACTATAGAATGATATGCTTTGTTCGTATTTCATATCTTAGGTTTACAAGTACTTTAGGGTTCAGACATCTGTTTGATCAGGAGAACTGGATCAGGAGACGTGGATTGCAGGTTCCTGTGCATAACTGCAGCTCCACTTTAAAGTCAGCTGATGTTGGTGAACCAGTATCTCCTCCTGAATCATAGGGCATAGATGAGAGGGATACCCCACCCCCATGATTTCAAACTGTATTCAATATCAAAGTGAAGTATTGTCACATCATACTGTAAATATGATTTTTGCATAATTTACAAATGAACTAAGCTTGTGAAAAGGCTGAGATGGTGAAAAAAATATAAGCACTAAAATGGTTCCCCCATAAATTGTGTGGTTTGTTTTATACATTTAGCTGATGATGCAAATGAACTTCTACCTGACTGTCATAAACCCACAAGAAATGAAAAAGGGGATCAAATAACACACCAAATTAAGGGATATTTCTTGCACATATATAAGTTTAAAAAACGGTATTCAATGTGTAGGTAAAGGAGAACTATGTGTTTTCCTTGATTATGACTGTTTACATGAGTCCCTATTATTGGTGATATACACTAGAGCCCTCTGTGTACTAAATATTTTCAGGCACAAAAGGTTTGAGCACACATTTGTAGTCTTAAATGTTACAAATTAATGTTGAAGTGCCATGGAGATGTGGTTGATCATTTTGTTATGCAGTGTTATTAGTAATTCCATCTTCACTTTTAGGTTAGTCAGTACTAACACTTCTTGAATAGAATTTTACAGGCATGTTTTGAAAAAAAAAAATATAGTTCAAGCTGCATAAATATGTATTATTTGGTTGGAAAATTGTGATGCATAGTTTTACGTATACAGCTCAACAAATGAATTTAGTTAACTTTTACTGCTACAGGAATCTCAAAGTAACTATTTTAAATGCACCTGCTGGTACTTGGTGTGATTTAAATAGGAAAAATATAAATAAAGCCTTTGTATGAAATGTTGCCATTTATTTTCTTTTTATAAGTGTATTTTGGGCAACTGTTACTTTGGATTTTGTGGATGGCTGTAACAAGTTGCCGTGTATTACAAATGCTGGCTGGTTTGTTTTTGTTTGCTTTGCTGTTTTTTTTTTTTTTTTTGTTTTTTTTTGTGTGTGTTATGGTCAAATCAAAGTTCTGCATTTCAAGTTAGTATCTGTCTTCAGCTAAATAATAATTTAGAATCATTTATTTTAACTCCTGTTTTTTTGTTTTTATTTTTTTACCCAAAGCTGTGTAGTTTGTATATGTTCTGTTTTTACTTCATAACTTTAATGCTATGAAACTTTACACATCAGGGAAAAGGAACTGAATTTTTATATATATATTTTGTTTTGCTTTTATACTGCCATTTACTATCTGACATACTAGAAGCAGGGCACAGACATGTCTGTGAAATGAACCTATGGCATCATAGCCTGGTTCTTTAATTTTAGTAACAGGTCTAATAGTTTATTATATATTTTGGTCCAGCTTTTTCTTACTTTAGTTTATACAGGATACCACAATATGTAAAGAACAACTCCCCGGTTCATTTTAGGGGCCAGTAACCATTGTGATATTAAAGAGTAATAATTTAGGCTATTATAGCAGTTCTGAAATTTTATGGTGCTATAAAAGTGCATTCACTTCTGATTTTGTTCAACATAAAAGGGTTCTCCAGGATAAATCAATATTTTCCAGATGCTGCCTATTGACTATTCCAGCAAGTAGCAGAGAGCATTATCCCACTCAATCAGCCCTTCTTAAAATTAAAAGTAGGAGAGGCTAAACAATAAACCTACTTTAAAAATTTGCCTTCCTATTGCTCTGCATACATTTTAGCAAGATAAAGAGGAGTTCAGCTACCCTGGAATCCACCGATGTCGGCACCCCAGCCGATGTTTCCATTGGCTCTCGGGTGCTACCACCGCCATTTGTAGTAGGGGAACCCGGCAGTGAAGCCTTTCGGCTTCACAGCTGGTTCCCTATTGCACATGCGCGAAGCGCGCTGCTCTTTCTGAATGGCACGGCGGCAAAGGAGGGGGGCCGAACTTCTGAGTGATCT